>NC_041338.1:15888724-16188724 GCF_004354835.1 Perca flavescens
ACTATTGAAAACAGCTAACAAATATCGATGATGAAAGAGTATTTTGCTTTTGTTCACTTTATATTGTATGGTAACAAATTAAAATTTTTTGGAGGACACTAAACTAACAAGGCCATCTGGATCTCAGGCTCCGTTTGACGTTGCGAGCTGAAAATGAAAATGTGACAGCCACGTGCAAGCAGCTTGACAGGAAGTAAGCCACTCTACAGTAGCTGGAGCTTCAGATATCTGCAACACACCTCACAGTAGCAATATTGTCTCAGCAGGATTGTAAGTGTTTGCATTAAACACAAGGATTTGTTCCTTTTGACCTGAAAATGAATCACCGGTAAGCCTGGATTCTGTATTGTATTACAAGGTAAGTTAACATTTGAACTGCCCACACAGCATGTGTTGCTCTTTGGTTTTCCATCAGCTTTACAGTGATAGCAGCATGTTGGCATTTATACACCACTAAAGCTGATTAATCTGCTTATGCTAGCATTTAAGTCATGCACACAGAGGGGAGAAAAAACTTGGGCCATGAAAATATTAACTAAATGGCTCAAGTATATTTTTGAAGGATTTCGCTCTACCCCCAGCACTTGCAAATGGCCACTGGCTGTCAGAGCAGAGGAAAAAGCAGCTGAGGGCAGGTATATGGTATATTTCATTAGACATGGAGCCTTAAGGGAGCTGACTACACTGTATGTTTGTCACAAAGGATTGATGACGGCTTTCTATAAAGGTAAATAAATAAATAATCGCAGTAATCCCAAAGATATGACGGCCATAATGTGTGCTGCAATGAAAAGCTGTGGTCTGAGGCTTCTGATAGAAGTTTAATTCACCATGGAATATGTCTCATTTATTTATTTATTTATTTACATAACCGTGCCATTTATTCATGTACTGCTGCAAACATGTTGCTGAAAGATTCGATTCTCTTTGACTACAAAGCTCAGTGGGTTATCAGGTTTACTGCCACCTATTAAAGTATCCACTGCTTTCAAAACTGAAGCGATGACCAAATGTTTTTTGGGGAAAAATGTGTGCTTTAGCAAACTTCAAACGAAAAGCACACAGGCTTCTCAGATATCCTTATTGCTAACATCCCCATTTCCGTATATTGCAGCAAAACAGCAAAAAGATTTGAAATATAAATGCCATGTTAGTGTAGCTGTTGATTTTACTTAATGGGGTTGAATGAATGTAGTAGAAAACAGTAGGCAGTACCATTGCTGAAGCGTTCTTTTACATATTAGGGCCCAGCGCCTTTTTGTATAACTGTGTGCAAGGTTAAAGAGAAAACTCAAGCATGTGATTGTACTCTCTGTTTTGTATGTACAAATTAACTGACATTTAATTGTAAAAAAAATAAAGTATAATATATATATATATATATATATATATATATATATATATATATATGTATTTTTTTTATTTTTTTTCAGAGTGCTGTTTAGATGTTATGCTTCTGCCCACTGGTGCTCATACATATTTATTTACTTATCTGACCAAATTCTCTGAAGATCCAAATTACACTCCTGATAAATAAATACATTATTATTCACAATAATGAGACATGTAGTAATTCACAGTACTCAGCGGAGAAAAAGCAGGAGCGAGGTGGGGGGGGGATATGGTACAAGTTGACTCATTCATTTACATATGTTAGTCAGCCGATAATAATAATATATGCTGTATATCTTGGTTAGGGGTAAAATACATCTCCAGGTGACTCAAAAATTAAATCAGAAAACACTAAGCAAAGCATTGGTTTGTGTGACAATTTCTTTAGCGTATAGTGGCATTACGCAGATTTCTTTCTATCCTTCATGAGACTGTGCTGTGTAAAGGGAAACATAATAGGAAAATATGACATACCAAAGGTAAATTAATATATGGAAATGCAATGTATCTATTGGTTTATTGGTTTATTTGTACTGGTATTCATTAAAGGTCATTATTGTATCAACCACAACAATGACTGGGATTTTCTTCAGAATTGCTCATAAAAAATAATTTTGTACTGATGAAAGGTTTTAGAAGCACAGGAAATGATGCATGACTTGTGTTTGGGGTCTCAGAGACAACATTTGGATTTCTGTTATTGGAGTTTTTAAAGATTATTTTTTGGGGGCTTTGACCCTTTATTTGAAAGTGGATGGATATGAAAGGGGGAGAGAGATGGGGGATGACACTCAGCAAAGGGCAGCAGGTCAGATTCAAACCCTGCGCTGCTGCAGGCCTCAGCCAACATGGGGCAAACGCTCTTACTGCGTGAGCTAGAGGCCACCCCTTATTTGAGTTTTTAAACTGTTTGTTCATATGATATCTGACTTCGCTTAGGTCTAAATGAACCCAAATTTAACAAGGTTATGTCACTCCATCAAATGCACAAGCCCACTTTGTGGCAAAGGAAAGGGTTACCACTTCAATATGTTCTACATAGTGAGTTTTAATAAGGTTAGAATAAAAGAAAATTGTATTTAAATAATGTTTCTTCCTATCTGTTAGACCCCAAAAATGAGAAAGTAAAGCCAATTTCAACAAAACACATGATGTATTAAGAGGTAAGAGAAGTGTCTAAATGATCATTCAGAAGAGTCTAAACTCTGAGCCCTCGTATTAATAACAGCACAAATGAGCAAGGCCAACACTTCACTAGAACCTTCCTGCTTTTCAAGGGTGTGGAACTAAAGGTGCAGTGAGAATTTAATTTAAGGTCAAAATAGAATTGAGATGAGAGTTTAGAAGCACTTCTCACAAACCTAATACATTTTAAACTACAGCATGGAGCATCGATTTTAGTGTCTCATCTTTCTCCTTACCTTTTTTTTTCTCATTTGACTACATTGCATGTTTTGTTTTTTTTTGTTAAGTTTATGACCTTTAAGTATGTGAAAACCAGGAAATTCCTTCAGTGGAAAACTTCCAAATCCTGCAGTTTTCAGTCTAAGAAGTACAAAGTTAGAGGAAGTCTTTCACCCTGAAAAGGATAAATATTATGTAAAATGTTCCTTAGGTGTACTTGGAACAACATGACTTCACTTGTTCTAGTTGTTTATGATTAAGATGCTAAACCTCAACTGCTCCTGGAGGCTCTGTACAGAAATAATTAATATAGGTATAGTGTGTAAAGATGCTTTTTTAACTCAATATTGTGTGTACTAAATTCTCCCCTGAGCTTTCTGGTAATTCTGTAAAATAACACTTCATCACTGATTGCAACTGTTTATTTGTTAACGACACTTGACACGTTTGAATTGAAGCACATTTTTTCTATTTTTACTTTCAATTTTAAATATTTAACAATAACTCACTCTAGAATGATCAGGCACACATTTGTTTCCTGAACAGCAGTTATTTGACAAAGAAAGGATTGTAAGTATAAGTCATAAATCCTCAGGATCAGATATTAAAAATGTGTCTTATCTTTTTAATATATTTAGTTTGTCTAGGAGCATTAAAAGTCAGTTGTAAACTAAATTAGATAAATGTAGATCCTAGTACTAGTTAATATACAGTTATTTGACTTGTTTTGATTCATGCTCAATAATAACTACATAGGAAAAAATATGTATTTAACAATCTTGCATCCATAAGGGATTAGATACAAAGGCCACAGAACACAAGATAAGCTTCCCCAAGACAAGTGAAAGCAAAATATATCATCTGACCTGCATAAACATGGAGCTCTTATCTGGCTTACTCTCTTGCAGACAAATTACCACAATAATGCTGTTCAACAGCAATACAAACCATCTATCTGGGAATGATAATACAAGTAAACTCTGTATGAGGTCATTCATTCACGCATTGACCTGCTTACTCCCATGCAGCCCCATTGTGTGAATCAAGTCTCTCCCTGCACACAATGGAGGAAAGGATGGACACCGGACTGTTTGTGAGTTCATCTCAGGGACAATACAAACAGGCAGAGAATCATTTCCTCATATCGGTCATTTACGGTCTCCATTCCAAGTGGACTGCATGTATTCACCAGGGACTAAAATCCAGTCTTTCAGAACACTATAATGCATCTTTGTAACCCTGGGATTGTGTCACAAAACAGTAAGCAATGTTTTAAGCCACTCACCAACATATTGGTCTGAACACGACAAACCCAAACTCTTTGCTAAAGCAGTACAAAGACATGTCATCGTCAACTCTTGTCAAGTCAAAATGAAAAGCAGGGACCATATCTGTCACGCACGGAAGGAGCAGGAGTCAGATTGGAGTAAGTGCAGTGAGCTTTATTCACAAAGATCCAACAGAGAGTAGTACGAACAGGCAGGATACCGGCAGGAGACGAGGTAATGCTCAGAGCAGCAGCAGACAACAGGATGCTAAACAATAGGTAAGTAAGTAAGTAAGTACTTGAAATAAACTAAGAATGCAAGCGCAAGTCAGAGTGTCTTGAACAAACGTAAGACTCGACAAAGAGTGAGTGTGTCTGTGCTGCTTATGAAGGTGGTCACTGATGCGATGCAGGTGGTGAACTGATGATCTGGCGTAATGCAGTGCAGGTGCGTGTAATCAGTAGTGAACGGCTGAGAGGAGTGAGTGCCGGGGAATGTGAATGGGAAACACAAACTGAAAGTCAATGAAAACCTTGAAAGTCCATGAAAACCAACAGAAAAGTCCATGTAAACCTGACAATATCATGTTTCACAAACACACAGAGTTGCAGGCAGGACAGCTGACACAAGAACTTCAGCTAATTCTGAAAGATAAATTTGAACTTAACAGAATATAAATATTCTATTCATAGAATGATTTATTATATTAATATATGTATTATATACTATACATACTTTTTCAGATATATTTATAAAATAGCTAGCACATTTAAAAAGTAAGCTGGCAGTTTTCAGCCTCTTAATAATATTTACTTTATAACAGAAAGCATGTCATAGTCTACAAGCATGTTTTTGTGATATTGATGGCTATGGTGCAGCTCGAAGAACAAAAAGCAAATAAGAAGACATCAAACTCTCTTTATGGACCTCTAACACTGATTGAGCCTAGTGTTTTAATTTTGAAGTACAGTTTGGATCTTTAGTTTAAGCTAGGGATTCAATTCAATTCAATTCAATTTTATTTATAGTATCAAATCATAACAAAAGTTATCTCGAGACACTTTACAGATAGAGTAGGTCTAGACCACACTCTATAAATTCCAAAAGCCCAACAATTACAGTAATTCCCTCAAGAGCAAGCATTAGCAGTGGCTATTGCGACAGTGGCAAGAAAAAACTCCCTTTTAGGAAGAAACCTCGGCAGACCCAGACTCTTGGTAGGCGGTGTCTGACGGGCCGGTTGGGGGCCTGATGAACAGTGGTGATAACAGTCACATTAGAAGTCACATTGACTTTGAAGGTTATCGTGGAAGTTCATGTCATAGCAGGGCACATCGTGTCATACTGAGTATTGCAGTCTCCTATACCGGATCCTGACTACTCTGTGCGTATGAACATCACAGCAGGGCGTAGCGGGATGTAACGTGGCGCTGCAGAGCACGGGGGGAGGCTGCGGATGCAGCAGGACGCAGCAGGATGCAGCCGGGAAATGCAGAGAATCGCAGAGCATAGCTCTGCGAAGAAGAAACATAAGGACTCCGGGGAGTAAACTCCCCAGAGCTAGATAGGGATGGGCAATACCATTTTTTTTTCTATATGATACTGATACTGATCAGTAATTGATTGATTTTTAAAAAATAATGGTCTTTTAGAAAAAAAGATAATTACACTTAACAGCAAATCACATGACAGAATTAAATAAAAATATTTGTGCTTACAAGTGTAAACAGTATTTTAGAGAAATACTGTGATGATATAATAAAATAAACAAATAATTATAATATAGGCCATGAGTTTTTCCAGAGCAACTTACACTAATATTCAACTATTTAGGCTTCATGAAAGCACTGTTCATAAAAAAAAAATTAACTCATTAATACAATATAACCTCTAATCTTCTAAGCCTACATGAATAAAGCAAGTAAACTTTTTACATTCCTCATGTTTTTGTTCAGACTACTTTTGACTTTCAAATCTCGCAAAACTTGTGAAACTAATGAGCACTGTTGTTCTAGGTACCCGGAAATAACGCTCAAATAGACATGTTTCTTCTATTGTCATAAAATGCATTAAGTTAACAGCTTTTAGCAACCTCTACCTTCATTGCTACCTTAGGTGTCTCATCAGGCTAATATGCTTCAGTATTGAGCTGATATTTACACTATAATGTGAGTGGCTGATTGGCACACTGTTCCACTCATATCTACAGGTTTTGCATTCATTCCAGTAACTGTGCAGCTAGGTTGAACTTTAGGTTCCTGATTTTGTAATGAACCTAAAACTGCACTCAATATACACTAATGATGAACAGAAATATCAGATAAACTAATATTCTTTGATCTTGTGAACTAATTGCTGGCAAAAGGCACACAGACCTTTTCTTGTGACAGTGGGGCTGGTTTTATAATTTATGGGGTGGGTCAGCCATTTCACCAGCAATTATCCTCATTGATTTGTTTAACTCTCAGGGGCCCTTTCCTTCCGTAGCTTTTGGGATGTAATAAAAGGGGCTTGGATGTATTAGTCCCTCAGTCCCAAAAGGTAAGCAAAGATTGGATTTTATTCAGCATATTCACTCCTAAACATGAACCCAAAACCTTAAGAAGAGTGTAGAATAATGTAGTTTGCGGTTCCATTTTCATTTCCATTTATCCATTACCATTACATTTATCTTGTCCTACAGTGACAAACTATACAAATATAGCATCTGTCAAAAAGATTGTTTTCACATATTTAAATCTAACTAAAGCCCCATTAGCTAAACATAGCTACTTTGATTGCTCTATGTGTTTGAATTGCAGGATGAAAATTGGTGTTTCTTTAAAAGAACAGCTTCTAGAGGATGAGGACTTGACACAATCAACAAGGATTATCCCTGTCTCCTAATAGAATCAAAGTCTTACAAGAAGGTAAATATACACTAAGGAGATTATTTTTTAAATAAGGCCATTTAGACAAAAAACATTACTTTTTCAAAATCATAGCTCTGTCAGTCTTCTCTAAGACCCTGATGCCAATAAAGGCTGCATTCCTCCCATTAGATCAATACCTAACTGATGTCTGGAGGTGTGCAATGGCAAGCAGGGCCCCCGAGGGAGCACAACCACAGCTCTGTGTTCGGCTTCCTGATGACCTGTCCTCCTGGAGACCTAGCCCACAATTGACCTCAGAGCTAACCAACAGGCCAATTAGCACTGGATTTCCCCAGGGCCTACCTATCTGCACATCTGATCAGAATGCCACACAGTCAAGCTGAGGCCTGCCTCTCATTCAGCGTGTGACCACAGAGAGTCCAAGGTAGGTTGTATCTTCCCCAGTTTGTTGATACGGTACAAACTAGGTAATCATGTTCATAACTATTTATAACCATCTTTACAATGCTGAAATACACACACATGATGAAATTCATAACATAGATTCACTTTGACTGCTTTGTAGTTAGGCCATGTTCTTATGCTACGACACTATAGTAGTTCAAATGTCTAAAATGACTAAACCAAACATCAGCAGCTTGAGTCTCATTACAAATTTAGACTGCAGATGCTTTAAACATGACATTCCTCATTACTCAGCAACATCACACATTGAACTGCTGCACTCAACATTAATTAATATTGACACAAGGATATTAGATTCAATATAACATTGATCTCTGGGCTTAAATGTCAAGAAGCCATTAAGTATTTTGGCTTTTGGAAATATCAAGCATTTACACTGATACTACACCGATTAAGTTATGTATAGTCTTTACGAAGATTTGTCATTTAACCCCATGAAACACATCTACTAAAAACGTACTGGTATTACTTTTGAAATATGGTTATGTTACTGACTGCATGAATATTTGTCGGGGCAAAAAACTAGCATTGTCTATTTCTGGACATTGGTGCAGATTACAGTATATTAACCTATATTAGCCATGCTAGCATTCCTTGCCCAAGCTAACAGCATGTGACACACTGTCACACAGTACAGCTGCAGGGGCTGTGTAAGTGATGCTATAGAACTAGAGCCTTTCGCCTAGAGGCTCTCGAGGCTGAGATGCTTTTAGAAAACATAGTTTGGATGCAGTTGAATTTCTTTTACCTAGGCACATCTGCAAAGACATCTACAGGCGGCAAAGGTAAATTGGCTTCTGGTCAATGCTGTCCTTCTGAACAGTTTTTGCTTCATATACAGTACAGGCCAAAAGTTTGGACACACTTTCTCATTCAATGCGTTTCCTTTTTATTTTCATGAATATTTACATTGTAGATTCTCACTGAAGGCATCAAAACTATGAATGAACACATATGGAATTATGTACTTAACAAAAAAGTGTGAAATAACTGAAAACATGTCTTATATTTTAGATTCTTCAAAGTAGCCACCCTTTGCTTTTTTATTAATAAGGGACACAATTCCACTAATTAACCCTGACAAAGCCCACCTGTGAAGTGAAAACCATTTCAGGTGACTACCTCATGAAGCTCATTGAGAGAACACCAAGGGTTTGCAGAGTTATCAAAAAAAGCAAAGGGTGGCTACTTTGAGGAATCTAAAATATAAGACATGTTTTCAGTTATTTTACACTTTTTTGTTAAGTACATAATTCCATATGTGTTCATTCATAGTTTTTATGCCTTCAGTGAGAATCTACAATGTAAATAGTCATGAAAATAAAGAAACACGTTGAATGAGAAAGTGTGTCCAAACTTTTGGCCTGTACTGTATATATACTAGCCAGACAAAATTTCTCTTATGACATGCCAGTTCATGTTGCATCACAAGTGACATCCTAACATTTTTGAACAGCATATTGCTTTTGTATGTTTTTCAAAATGATATATTACTTCTCATTGCTGCTTTCTACCTTGATATTGAAAACTAAATTAATTGCAAAACAGGAGCTTAGTAGGGCCAACCTGTACAAAAAATAATAAAGAAGTGAGAAGTTGAAGTTTAGAAAGGTTTAACTGAAATGCAGTAATTGCACACTTGTCAATAAAGAGTATAACAAACATTGTGCATCTTCAAAAATGCTCTTGAGAAACACACTTCAACACTTAATTGTTGAGTTTCTTTGACATAAAGTTGCAGTGCTGTACTTGGAGATCTCTCAGCCAGCCAGTGAATTGTCAGACATAAATGAACAGCAACAAATGGGGTGAGCTAAACAGAAATGTTTTGTGCTACAATAGCTCTTAAAAAAAAGAAAAAAAACTTGAAAAAATGTTGCTAATTTTTTTTCTGTGAGGTCACAATTGGTCAACAGCGGATGACAGCGGTAACCTGTCAGCCAAAAATGGGCAGCAGCATTAGTTTACAACCTATAACCTAGTTTACTCTGAATGGCAGCATAATACATTAAAGTGCTCCCCTGCATCCTCTCAAGACAAAATGTGATATCTTGCACAAAAAAAGTATTTTACAATGAAGATCTTAAAATGTATTAGCTGACCATTTGCTGCTGTGCAATTATGTAGTTTTTAAATATCCAGTTTATTCCCATTAATTCCCGTTTATTCCCATATATTCCCGTTAATTCCCATGGAAAGTTTCCAACTTTGAAAATTCCTGGAATTTTGCAACCCTACATATTACACTTAACTGAATATTAATGTTACAAACACTATTTCCTCACCAAAGAGCACAAGCTCCACATGCTTGTGATGCGGTCAAATTGATTGTTCTGTTGTGCCAATAAGGCTATTCCCCTGGGCCTCCCTTCACCTGTTGTTAACAGTGTTCTCTTAGGGGTTTCTGTCAAGTGCTGACAGTGAGGAAAAACATATGGCTGCCTTCATCTGTTAAAGCCGCATGAGAGGAATTCCTGGGAGGCTAGTTTGACCCTCTCCAGCAGTCTTTAAACTGCAAATTAAACAGAAATTGTTTTTTTACCTGAAGCCAATGTGCTTCCCTGCTGTCTTTATGCTGTGGGGAAACTAAACGTCAGTTCAAGACAAGGGATGCAAAATGCTTTGAAGAACAACATAAATGATTAAAAAGACCGTTCAGCAGCTGTCAGTAAAAGATGAGATCATATAATTTGCAATGTCAACCCCACAGCAGCTAATGATCTAGGTTTATATTGTTTTTTTTCTAATTTGTTGAAATTATAAACTGTTTGGAGTGGCATTCAATTGCTTTTTAACAAAATTCCATTAATTGTAAGAAATACGATTTGGAATGAATGCCATTAGAATGTCTATATTCCTACATAATGGTCTTCCTCCTTGAAGTGACCATGCCGTCCTCGTCTCCTTGTGATGATCTGCAGTCACTGCTTTGAGACAGATGTACGGAGAGAGGGGAGGTTTTTTGACGGCTGATGGTTGCCTGTGGGCTGTATAGTCCTAGTGGAGCTTTTAACTGTTTGAAGTGTGCTGCTTATGTTGAGCAATGAAAAATTCATGAAAACATTTAAGAGTAAGAGCCCTCTCTCATGCAAAGGTTAGCGTAAAACAGTAAAGATACTTTCACAAGTCCTCTCCTTGTGCCCTTTGCTCCTTCCCTGCTTAACGTGTAAAAAAAATGTTGTTGATGAACCTCAGTAATTTAAGGACTAGTCAAGCATAATGATTATGTTGCATTTGGTATAGCATGATAGCAACACATCACTGTAGTCTTACCCATCCCAATAAAACAGACACACACAAACACTTAAGAGCATTTAGTCAAAGCTTAATCTATGTATAATGTCTTGTAATTTAACATATCACACTACTTGTCACTCTCCATTTTATGTATATACAAAACAAAAACAATGAAACAAATGAAATAAACAAAGCAAATGACTAGCAGCGTGACTGATATAAGATTTGGTTTGTCTTCAGTTACTGTAATTGCCACATGCATCAGTATACGGTAGTTGAAATTGTGTTAAGAAATCAAATAGAAATAGCCTAAAAGATCCATGTAAATAAAAATGGGAAGTAAACAGAAAATGGGCTGGCAAGGTAATCAGAGGCAGATAGAAGACACCAATAACTCCTCCAGGAAGGAACTGGCCACTTCCAATGGCACTTCTTTTTTCCTTTCTCCACGCTCTGAAATCCTGTCAACTCTCTCTCAGACAGACAGCAACTGCATTTCACGCTATTCTTTGTACAACTGAGAGTTGCCTACTCACTTTATACAGAACAGGGTGTTTGTATGCCGCAGTTAACTGTGCTGTGGTTTAATTTTTTCTTCTTATTTGACCGTGGTTAAAATCCAAAAGATCTCCAAATTTCTGTCATTCTAGATGTTAAGTGTGCAGATTTCTGCAAAATTAAAGGCTATGGTGCTATGGCTATGGTACCCTATGTTGAAAAACATTTGCAAGATACAGATTCTGGCTTTGGTACTTTGGAGTGTACTAATATGGAATTTAAAGTTGGAGCTATACAGCCCTAAAACAAAAAAATCACCATAATCTTTATGCTCCACTCCTACCCTTTACAGTAGCAAGTGTACCTCTTTCCACCACTGCTGCTTGACTCTTAATATCCTGTGCTGACCTGGTCATTGCTCCCACTCCCACTTGATTTTTCACCCTCCTGGCACCACAATAGTTGAATTACCTTCCCTCTCTATGTAGCAATAAAGAGATAATCTTCTGCTAAAGTACACATCTCAAAACTCGCTCCTCAACAAATACTTTCCACTTTACTTCCCAGAGAATAATATTCCCTCTGAACTCTAACTGACATCTAAAATATCATCATCACCAAGACCATGAGCTTTGTCTCTCTTAGTTTAAGCTGCATGTCATTTTGACGATCTATGACCAAAACTATAACAGCATTTTAAATGTGGGCAAAACTATCAACTACATGCTTTAAACATAATCATAATGTTCCTTAAAAGTGTTATAAGTATACATATATATTGTGGGGTAGAAGAATGTACTGCTAATCAAACAAAAATATTGTTCGAAGATAAATTTGTGACCGTTTGATGTCTCCCAGCTTTAGGTAATGGTGTTGAAGGTGATGGTGGATTTCATGAAGTCATACAGTGTATTTGTGATGAGTCAAGACAGGAAAAGTATATTGTAAGTTTAGCATTTATTTGTGTGAATTTTAATAGCTTTTTGTGTCTGTTTTTATTTAATGTCAGAAGCCTACATGACTTGTATACCTCGGGGTATATTACATTATCCCTGATAGATAATTGCAACAACAAAACCATCCAAACTACGCCATCCTTTGATTTAATCTGAATACAAATAAAACTGCTAAGATGCTACTAAAACTCCCACATAGGATATGGAGGAGGAATATTGCTTTCTCTGATATTGTGTTATGTGTTCATAGATTGATCATAGATTTACAGATCAAAGAATGGTTTCAGCCCTTCAAAGTACTCATTTATGGCTTTAATCCACTTTAAGAAAGAGCGCTTTAAAGTGCAGCATTGTGTTGCATTGATCATAATGGCTCCTGCCTTGTGAGAGATGAAAAGAATTGGTCTTCATTTCAGAGAAGAGATGGAGATAGAAATCCATTAAATCATCCCACCCTGCTTCTGCTCTTACACCCATACATTAAGGCACTCACTCACATACGTTTGAATAAGAGACGTTTAAGGCTTTGTCCTGTGTTCAGATATCATCAAAATGTTACCAAGATCGTGCCTAGATTAGATTTAAGCAGATTGTCGTTAATACTGACCACCAAAGTGTGAATCACATGCATATCAAGTGACCACTTATGATTGTATTTTATTTAATTTTTGTGCTATATTTTCAAAGAGTTTGGAGACGCATTTTCTGCTACAAAGTCGCTAGATATGATTGGGTAACGGGTCAGTTCTGGTACTGAGAATTTACAGGTGTGGCACGATACAGTTTGCAAACTGGACCGTAATTTTACGTATTTTATTTGCTTGGGCATAAGCTGTAGGATGGATATATGTCTGTTATAGCTACTTGGAATATATGCACAGCACAGGACTCCCCAACTGTCAGAGGATATTTCACATACTGTTTACTGGCACCAAAGAGCTTTCTCTCTCTCTCTCTCTCTTCTGTATGTCACAGAGAATGGAACTTTAATTAATACACAGAGTCAGAACTGCAATTTTCATTCATGCAGGTTGGCGCATACCTAATGCCAGTGCATTCAGTTTTAGCAACCTCTCTCATCATTTTTTTCATGCATTAAAGCGGAGTATCTCTCTTTCCATCAGCATGCAGAGAAGACTTGTGAAGGTTTCTCCTTTATGTCAGACACAAAAACACGTGTTCAGAAGAGTTGATGTAGAAAACATCCTGCCATAACACATTTTCTACAAAGTGACAAACTGGTTGTGTAGAAAAACAACGATCAATCATCACCAAAATTCTCATGGCCATATCTTGTCCTGAACACTTAAGGCTGTCAAAAAAAACTAAACCGAAATCCAACAATTATAGAAGTTATCTCACATTAACGTTTTCTTCTTCATTGGCCCGTATGGCGAGGAAAAAGTTTAACGTGGTTTAATGTACCTAAACAACGATCAATGATTACCAAATTTCTCTCTCATATTGCTCCTCATAACCCCTGAAAACTGTCAAAAAATCAAACCCAAAGTCCAATTATTATGGGTGTTATCTGACATTAAGCGTTTCTGCTTCATTAGAGCCTATTGTAAGGAAAAAACTTAACGTGGTTTAATGTACCTAAACAACGATCAATAATAACAAAAACTTGGAAATCTGACAATGACTTCAATGCTTTATTCTATGCAGCTACACCAAATGAATATAGCTTGTTTGTGAAGGATATAGTGGGCTAAAGGTAAATTATCACCTTTTTTTTCCTGTAGGCATTTTCTTGGAATTTACACTAATTATGTAGTTAATAGGTTTCTTACACAATTATTAATTATAACAATGATGAATGAAAAGGTAATACTGTGTCAGATTAAGTGGTGGTTCTAGCCTAGTGAATTAAGGTGCACTGGTAGAAATATTGTGTGGGCAACATAGCAGACATGAAACTGCAGTCGTTCAGGCATATGTGTGTCCTTCGTTCAAGTTGACAACAGTCAAGATGATGGAACACTAACATTGCTATTTAATTACTTATCATGGTCTTAGAAAGATTTGTCCACATCTGTCCTCTTTCTTCAAATCACCCAATGGCACTGTTATTACAGTGAGTTTGTGCTGTGGACATTCTGAATAAACGACCGACTATTCCAAGACTTAGACCTATAGGCTTTCATTAGGGCCTGCTTGTAAGACTAAAACACATTTTCATTGGCCCATCAGTATGCTTTGGCTAGAGTCGGTACACAATCCATGCTGCCTGCACGATCCATTCTGCGCATGTGCAAGACGTTAAGCGCATGCGCAGATAAAAATCCTGTTTTAACGAGGATTTACAACATTGCACTAGCGGTTAGCCGAATTAGCTGTTAGCTATAAACTAACGTTAGCTTCTCAGTGGAGGCTAGCGGCAGACTGCTACAACTACGACCGGAAGCGTGGAACAAATCATGAAGGGTCCACTATCCTCGGTAAAACCATGTGTAAAACAGGATTACACTGCACGATCTGTTCCACGCTTCGGGTCGTTGGTTTAAACGTTAGTTTAGCTAGCTAGCTAAATGCTAATTCAGCTAACCGCTAGCTGAGGCAGCATGTAATAATTTTAAAAGACCCTCAAAATAAAACCTGAAAATAACCGTTAAAATATTTCAGATTCGTTTCTCTACTATTAAAAAAACATTTTAAGATGAGCGAAATAGAGACACACATGTCACTGACACACCTGAGATAATGTGTGTTTCAGTGGTTATGAGGAGCAATATGAGAGATAATTTTGGTGATGATTGATCATTGTTTAGGTACATTAAACCACGTTAAGCTTTTTCCTTACCATAGGCTCTAATGAAGCAGAAACGCTTAATGTCAGATAACGCCCATAATAATTGGACTTTGGGTTATATTTTTTGAAAGTTTTCAGTGGTTATGAGGAGCAATATGAGAGAGGTAATCATTGATCATTGTTTAGGTACATTAAACCACATTAAAGGTCCCATGACATGCTGCTTTTTGGATGCTTTTATATAGACCTTAGTGGTCCCCTAAGACTGTATCTGAAGTCTATTTCCCGAAATTCAGCCATTGGTGCAAATTTAAAGCCACTAGATCCAGTCCCACAATGATCTTTCCTTAGTATGTGCCATTTCTGTGTCTGTAGCTATTGAGGAGGAGAGAGGGGCGGCAAGGTGGAGGGTGGGGATGTGGCCTTGACCAACTGCCACTTTGCTCGTTTGAAAGCCATGATGTCTCTCTCTAATGGGTGGGCCAAATTCTCTGAGCGGGCAAAGCAGAGAAAGGGGAGGTAACCTTGCTCCTTTTGACCTCATAAGGAGCAAGATTCCAGATTGGCCCATCTGAGCTTTCATTTTCTCAAAGGCATAGCAGGATACCCAGGGCTCGGTTTACACCTATCACCATTTCTAGCCACTGGGGGACCATATGCAGGCTGGGGGAACAGATATTAATGTTAAAAAACCTCATGAAGGGAAATGTTCATGCCATGGGACCTTTAAGCTTTTTCCTCACCATAGGGGCCAATGAAGAAGAAAAAGTTAATGTGAGATAACTTCTATAATCGTTGGATTTCGGTTTAGTTCTTTTGACAGGCTTAAGTGTTCTTGACAAGATATGGCCATGAGAATTTTGGTGATGATTGATCGTTGTTTAGGTACATTAAACCACATTAAGCTTTTTCACGTTAAGCGTTTTAGACTGTCACTGGAAACAACTGTCACTGAGCACAACACCAGACTAAACCACTCAAAAAAAAAAAAAAAAAAAATGAGCTACCACTCCAGACATCTCTACACCTATTTGATTTGTGATCTGGTTTCTCACATGTTAACAAAGGAGTAGCAGAGAAAAATTGGTCTATATGCCATTTGGAGCTGTTGTGTGTGTGTGTGTGTACCACTCAAACAAATAGCCTCTCTTATTATTGCCTTCCGATAATGATGCATTCCAAAATACAGAGTGCAAACACATTAAAATGTACACACAACTGTGTATTAGACTAATGTCTGATTTAATCTATTTGACATTCTAAATCATGTATTTTCTCTTAAAACAATACCCACTGTTTGTGATGGGAACACTCAGGTCGTGGGTAGGGTTGGGTACCGAAACGCAAACGGTAGTATTCTGATCGGATTAGAACGCTAATTTCAGTTTCTCATTTCGGTTCCACTTAATGTGTTGACTAAAATATTTTCCCTCTGTCGCTGCGGACTACGGCAGACTCTTTTTTTCTTTCTCCCTTTTCCTCCGAGTGATGGCTTTTTGTAAACGCTCCGAAACGGACATAAACATATCACACTTTCTCTGTAGTCTACCGTTACCTAGCTATCGTAAATGTAGGCTACTTTTAAAATGCCATATTTTCCCTCTGGGCTCACCAAAACGGACGTAAAAGCATATTAACCATTCACTGCACGTGATCGCTAGAAACATATTACACTTGCTCTGCTACTCTATTGTTCAGGACAAGACCCTGTAGCCTGATGGTGGGGGAAGCGGGACAGCCTCCCCAAATTGTCTGCCCTTTCAAACTCATACCTGTGTGTACAGGCCTCTTTGACACCATCTGAGAGTTTTCTCCTGTGCAGGACATGCCATAAATCAGGAGAGATGTCTTATCTATGGGATTATCTTTAATTCCAAGCAAAACTTCTCAAATATCAAACAAAAAACACTAACTCAAGTATTTGCTTGGAATTAAAGATACAAAAATAATCACATACATATCTTGCCAGAGATGGCAAATATGGTCATTTTTCTGCAAAATAACTGCTAAAGTTTGAAGCTGGTTTAGTTAGCATACCAACTCAAAATTTATTTTGTTGTTACTTGTTAATAGTGTAATACTGTTATTTATTGTAAAATTATTGTAGTTGTGTGTTAGGTGACTTAGGTTTACTTATTATATATTTAAGTACTTTAAAATGTTAATATATTGTTAAATGGAAATAGTTTTCAATTAAGAAAAAAAATATAAAAGAGCCTTTCTTTTATGTAATTTTTTTGTTTTTCAAGAATCGGTTTAGGAATCGGAATCGTTTTAAAAGTACCGGTTCGGCATCGGAATCGTAAAAATCCAAACAATACCCAAAAATGCAATGGGCGCAAAATGCAACTAGCAGGCTCAAAACATTTGGGTTGCAATCAAAAATGTATTTAGAGCTCTTCACTTGTGATCAGATCATCTTAAATTCACTATGTGCCAATTAACAGTGTGACCCAAAAGCCAGCTTTGTCAGCATCAGAAAGACATCAAATAGTTTTTGATAGGAGTGGAGGAGCAAAGCATTTTCATGTTGGAAAATGTGTAAGCTTTTAATGAATGTCTCTTACTTGTTAAATGCTCATTCTCCCTTTTCTTCCCTTTGTCTACTTTGAAGAAGAACCTCCGTTTTAAGTACCCTCAAATGGGTTCGGTGTGCTCTTCCTGAATGTTGACATATGTAAAGAGGCTAATGGGTGTACCACTCACCCAGGCTTTATGCTTTAATGTAAACATTTGAAATGTCATCCCGGTCCGTAGCTCTGCGTGGGTAAGCTCCAACACAAATAAGACTGTCAATCCTTTTTCTTTGTGTGTGTGTATTAATCTGAGACCTGCCTCTGCCTTGTTGTGGGTTTGTTTACTTTATCACGAAGATACAAGGAGCCCCTGCTACAGCTCTGCCACTGCCCATAGTTATCCCTGTTCACTTCTTATCAAAGATCCCACCACAAAGACACCAAACTATTCTCCTTTCCACTAACAACCCTCCACTTTTGTCTTCATCATTCTTGCATGAAATTGGCTATTAGATGGTTTTCTGGGAAAGAGAGAGACTTAATACTTTAATACAACGCACTGAGAATATGTGCCGGAAAAATGCTAAAAATATGAATGCCTAAGTACCAAAATTCCTGACCGAGATCAACCTGAGTGAGGACATACACATGCACAAACACACACCTACACACACACCCACAATCCTACACACAAACACACACGGAAAAAAAGAGAGAAATAAAAGGCAGGGAAAAAGAGAGAGCAGTAAACAGCCCTATGTGATGTGTCTTAAAACCCCATAAAATGGCTTGAATCAGGGACATGTTAAGGAGAGAAGGGGTCTTTTCAGTTTGATTTACTTTTAAGCAATCACTTATTCCTGTGTGATGATTTCCATGGGTTTTAGCATTGCCTGACCTCACCCTAATCACGTTAACACAATTACATTTCTGGGCACCATTTGAGTTGTCCATGTGCCAGCTACCTAATCAAGAACAGAGAAAGAGAGGAAGAATTATCTATGAGAACTTGGCTGCTTGAAACCCACATACAGTAGTAGGTCAATCATCATTATCAAAACCTGTCCTTCTAGGCTATCCAGATATTATAAAAAAGAAGGGCTGATGAAGGGGACGGAGGAGCACAGAAAAAAAACAAAGAAAAAATATATAAAGTCTCAGATGTGCCTTTCAAAGTTCAAAAGCTATATAAATTGCTGCTTTTAAAATGTGTCTTGCTTTAGTTCTCTTCCTGAGTTGCATCAAAGTGGAGTGATTATTTAGTAGCATACAGAGTGTGACAAAATGACAAAGTTACTCTCAGCTGACAGTCCAGTAATGGGATCTTTTGGAGAAGTAACTACAGCATTTCAAGTGGGAGTTTGAGTCTCTTCTTACCTTCAACAACTGCTGTGATACAGAATTACTTCATCTTTACTGCACAAGTTATGAGTGCTGCCTGTAGCTGTGGGAGACAATCTGTTTCACTCGAACATAACAAACATATTCCAGAGCGTAAAATAAGCCAGGTTTCAATCCTGACAGCCTCTCTTTAACCTGATATGCTTTTATTTCTTCCCACGTGGATTATTGCAGTAGATGTGGATTTAATGTATGTTTTGCAGGGCACTTATAGAGCTGCAGAAATAAGGTTTACAGTTTGGTCACAGAAGCCATATCTTTTTAATTGTAAATTCCAACCTTAAACCCACCTAATCGTTCTCTTTTAATATCATACCTATAACCACTTGTGTTTTTTTTCCATTCCCTTTCCTTTGTTTTTATGGAAATAAAACCCAAGTCCCCAATATTGTTACATAAGCTCTTGAGATAAATATGTGTTTACATGTGTTTTAATGGGTAGTGACTGTCCTGTTATGAATGCTTTCTGTTGTTGTTTTTGTTATAAGCAAACTGCACTAAATTCCTAGCAACTTAGTTGCATGGCAATAAAGTATTGAATCTTAATAAATGTGGAACATAAATGGAATAAATTAATTACTTTCCTTAATGTGCACTTATAGCTTATATACTTGTACCATAGACTATACAAAATAATGGACATAGCATCAGTGACATCACCCATTGGCTGTGCCATGGTATTTGGAGCTATGTGACCATATTTGGACAAAAGAGCTGAGCTGTGGAGGATGCCATGTCTAAGCCAGTGTTGTGTATGGTTTCAATGGTGCTGCGCCATGCTAAACGCATCAGAGAATCGCTGATTTTCAACCCTTCTGATGCAAGTCATCTGGCTGAGTTTTACCGGCAGATGAACAAACTGGTTTCCTTTATTTACATGTACAGCAGTACACAAAGCTGGTTGGAAATCAGCAGACTTTCTCTTGAGTTACCAGCTAATGCTAGTGCTAGCAGAATGCTGAACAACACATTTTTATGTGACCCAATCCAATCCACTTTGATTAAGTGAAAACACACAGTGAGAGGGTCAAAGTTGAGAAGATAATATGAAAACATGGGCAACACCCAAAAAAAAAAGTTTACGGCTATTTTAATATACACAGGGCCATGGATACGCATTGCTAAGCCTCCATCATGATTGACAGCCCGGCTTGAAGCCATGCCCCTAAAGCATCCCCTGCTTTATTGTCTTTTTTCTTTTTTTTTTTCTTTTTTTATAAATGGGACCATAATTTACAAAAGGTCATCCTGCTGTATTGAAGAAGACTAAACTAGCGATTGAGGCCATGAACTCGTTATAAAAAATGTTTACTGAGGTTATAAAACAACAAAGAAGTAGGTTCATTTCCCAAAAGCCCTCTATAGAAACAGACTTCTTTTTGGAGAACAGTGGAGTTGCCCCCTGCTGAAAACTAATAAGATAGAATGCCGGTTTAAAGCACTTCCACATGAGCTTCACTTTTCAGGCACATACGTTGCTGCTTGACTTGTACCTGTACCTTGTATGATGCTTGGGATCAAGTACACCTACATAATTTAGATCCCTTGAGATGTGCTGAAATCACTGAAGCATGGTCACACAGTAGGAAGATCCTTTGTTTTAAAAGGTTTTATACTCACTGTCCACACTGCTCAAAGTGCATTAGTGACTGAGCCGGATATGTGTGTTTTAGCAGAACAATTTATTCCTGCCATATAAATACAGTACAGTAGCTACGTTTACACAAACTGCAATATTCCATAACTCTGATGCATACAGCCTTTTACCTTTAAGCTACACTAATCAATATGTTTATATTCAAATAAATAAACAAAAATGACAAAGCCTCTGCAGCTCTACAAAACCTTGTATCTTCTTTTTTTTAAAGATTATTTTTAGGCTTTTATTTGACAGGACAGGTGAAAACATGAAAGGGGAGAGAGAGGGGGGAATGACATGAAGCAAAGGGGTGCAGGTTGGAGTCAAACCTGGGTCTGCTGTGTCGAGGAGTCAACCTTCATATATGGGCGCCTGCTCTACCAACTGAGCTATCCAGGTGCACACCTTGTATCTTCTTGAATTTGGTTTCATGGCCCAAAGGTGTAGGTTTGGTAGGTTTTGTTAATTTATAAGAAATTGTGATAAAATTGTTCAACCACAATGAATGTAGAATAGGTAGTATAACAAAAGAAAAGCACAGTAAAACTTAACATTGTAACCAAACATACAATCATTTTTATTTTCCTATATTAAACCTGACACTTTCTGATAAATCATGTTAAACATTACTACAAAGAGCTCTTTGGTGGTTAAATCTTATTTTTTATTGATGATAGAGTTTTTAAATCCCCCAAAAATGGAGCTTACCTTAAGTGTTGTTTAAACAAAGAACCTCTTTTCAGCCCTAATAACTAAAGGTGACTCAGACGAGGACATCTTCAACATTTATTTATCAACATCTCAAATGTTCTCTCATCTGGAATATGGTGGCTGGAAAGTAAGAGCACTGTTTAGTAAGAAAGGCAACCTGAAACAATAGTGTTTACAATAGGTTTACAGCAGTCTTATCAACCAAATTTCAGCAAATACGCTCCAAACTGATTGTAAAGTAGCTGCCCAACAATGAACTGCAGACAAGTTATTTGACAAATTGGAACAACTACCAAGCTTCAGAATCAGGCAATATTTTATTAGGAGTAAGTGGAGACTAAAATGCAGCTAAAAGGTGAATAAATATTGGACTTATATTTATTATGTGACCAGAAACAGGACTGCAAAAAAAATATGCAAACAGGAGACTGTTTACTAAGATGTTTGCTAAGCCCTAACAACTCTCTAATGCGATAATGTCAGGCTTTGTGTCTTTCAGTTTATTGTGAAGTTCTTCTGCCTTCAAGTGACAGCCAAAATATGTATTGCGCATTTTGACTTAAGGTTATAGTGAGAGTAGGAATGATCAAACTGAAACATTGAAATTTTGAAATTTTCATTGTGGAAGAGCATTTTTGACATATGCTGACCTAAACTGAGTTTTATGTCTTTTCTTTGCAGTGTGTGACATGCAGAGCAAGCAGACGGTTTTAAAACCCACTATGTACTGGGTCAACCTATTCCAATGTAAAATAATACAATACGTTTTTTTCTAAATTTGCAAGCAGTCAAAAGGGAATGCTATATTAGCAATGTGACAGAAAGATGGGAATTAAATTGCTGCAGGAAAAGTCTGCTGTTGTAATGTAATGTTGACTAATCACTTACTAATCAGATTATGGTTTGTTGCATGTTAATTAAAATGTAAAGGATCTAGCATATAGTAAACAGCTAGCCATGGTTTCACATTCATCATTCAAGCTACTTAAACGTTGGCAGCTTTGAGCTAACATACATGCATACTAGGAAATATATGTAGATATAAAATAATGGAAGCCATAATTACTTTAGTCCCTGGCATTTGTTTACAAATGTCACCTTGGTGATGCTCCTGTGTGTACTTTGTATTTGTGAAGACGTGGGCTCAGGGGAAATCTGTGAGTAGATACTGAGGACAATATTTGGCAAGAGAGACATCTGACAATCCTCCAGCACTAAACCTGTCACACTGTCAAAGCAACAGCCCAACTCCCATATCTCCAGGCACTAAGCATCGGCCAAGAGCGAAAGTACAAAAAAAATACATATGTATTAGTTCCTGTGAAATATAAAAGCACAGAACTATACAACTTAAGATATTCTGTTCCCTGTGAGTCTGAGGGGGAAAACTAAAGTCAGACAGAGAAAAAATGCAGCAGAATAGCTAGATGGAAAATTTTTGTTTGAATGAATTAAACCTTGGCATGTGTACGAGCCTATGTTAAATCAGTCATAAAAAGCATTTTCTCGTTCATTATGGGTGCACAACGTGATACAGGCTCTTACCTCCAAAGCTCAATGGGCACCTTTTATTACCAATCCTGTGTCGTCTGAAGATGAGCAATGAGCCCTCTCTACTGGGGCAACATTTAAAATATTAATATGTCTCATAAGTTATTCCAGGAGGGGAATGGACAATCAGGGGAGAAAATTGGGAACAAATTATGTAGGCTAAACTTGTAGGTGCTTTTATTTCCTAATTTATGACACTGGTTAAAATCTAGTCCATCTCTTAAGATTTAAGGTCAAATAGATTGGAGACTTTGTCTTAAATTGCCTTTATGATTCCACTTGCACCCATTTTTCTGAGGAAGTAAAAGCCAAAACCGAAGCAATAGGACTATCTTAGAGACACCATGTGATTTGTTTCCAAAGATATTCAAGAACAATAAATGTACAATAACATGCTAATGTACTGTATATAAGATTTAGCAATTTACAGTTCAACACGTTTTCATGAATGGGTTTGTGTGATATTGTACAAAGTCTTATGCACAACAATTTGTATGATATCCTATGAAATTACAGTGAGCGCCGGCCGGTCATGTGACAACCAGTCACATGATGGTTAAGTTTAGTGGTCTTTACAGATACTTTTAGACAAGAAAAGGTTACTGTGGACAGAGCAACCTGTTGCACGCAGACGTTTCATTGTCGTTTCATGTTTTATTCATCTATTTACTTGTTGAATGATATGCTCCACTTGTTTTTCAATTTTTTTTATTCTTTACCTGTGTTTTGTGATTTCTACATTGCTTATATGGTGTGTGGTAAACTAATTGCCCCTCAGGGATAATAAAGTTTCCATGACCTTGAGCGGCCATTGCAGTTAAGTTTAGCCATCAAAAGGGGACTGTCATATGGCAACAACAATTATGTTAAGGCACCAAACCGACTAGTTAAGATTAGAGAAAAGTTTGTGGTTTGGGTTAAAACACCAGTCCCCTTAAGAAGTATTTCCAGGACACAAACACGTTTCCTAGGAAAAAGTATTATGTTTTCCCCCTAACTTCTATGGCACACGAGGGGTGGAGAGAAAAAAAATATTGGGGGTATTATTGATACCGCTTTTGATTTCAACTATTGAAATTCAAAGCTCATTTCAGTCAAGTTTCAATTTAAAATGGAAATTGTGGCAGCCCTATTCTTATACTAAACAATCTCATTCTCCTGGAGGTCAAACTACATTTTCTTCAGCTGAATCATCATCTTTGTATCTGCTTAAAACAGTTAGTCATCTTTCCTCAAACTCCAATTTGTTAAAAAAAGGTTGTGTGTTGTTTAGTTATTCAAATTTAATTAATATGCTTGAGTAGTATAAGGGCTTACATAACATGAAAGTATTTCCAAACACCTGACCAAACTTCACGATCAAAACACTTGGGCACAATTAAAAGGTGTCATCCTTTATCAGAATGTGCCACCAGAGAATTTGCTACCTGGGGGTGACATTTGGTATACATTGGCCGATGAAAGGGTGGAAAGTCTGAGCATCAGCAGGTTCCATGTCCTGTATGTTGGGTCTTCAGCACCACCTCCATCTGTTTCTCTGGTAATGCAATTTGCCTTTAATTTCCTAATGTTCCTCTAATCACCAGGCCGGGTGCAGGAGGGCTAATAGAGAGGTCACAAGTTGAAGTCTGTCCCGAGGAATGGATTTAATGGGGAACAGAGAATGCAAACTGCATTATAAAACACAGCTGCCTCTGCCTCACAGCAAGCCCAGTCAAATCTGATACTACAAGTTACACACATGATGAAAATTCAAGTCATGCTTTCTGCATGATTGAAGCAAAAGCCAGACATCCTGCAGTCCGGCAATACAAGAGTACATGTTCAATTTAAATAATTACATTGTCCAAAAACTCCTATGAACGTAATTTATTTTATATTTAAGTTCAAATTAAACTTTATTTTTAGCCAAAATATGTATGACTCACAGAAAGGGAAGTATAGATAGCCTTTATTCTTTCTTGTGAAAGGAATACTTTTGTAATGAATAATAGATTAAAGAGAATTGTTACAGATGAGAATGTTTTAAATACAAAATCAGCTGTTAATGATCATATAAGCAAAAGTAATTATCATCTCTTCTTATGAAGCTTAAAAGGCAGAATGAGTAGGGTTTTCCTAAAACAACAAGGTCAAGACTAATACAAAATGAATCCCTCTCAATCATGACTTATGACCAATAGAAGTGTATGGCGGTGTCTGTATGAGACCATCTGCCTGTATTTGCTCCTTTCTTTTTGCTGTGATCAGGACGTTTCTGGGCGTCAGCCTTTGGACACTGGGTGTGTACAGTCCTAGCGGCATGGACAGGAATTGGTGGTGCGGGCCCTCCCACTGAGTCATGTACCCACCCCCAATATAACATGCACACACAGTGTTGCTAACTGGCGACTTTCTCCCTTTTTGCAACTTGCTTCTCAGAGTAATCTCAGTCAGCGGCTCCCTCCATCTCCTTTCTCGCCGTGTGCACGGCAGGCAGAAGTGTGTTTCTATGGTAACGGGAGCGGTGTCGCCAGGTCATTCTGTCAGGGTTTAACCCTGAACAATTTAAGTGCATTAAAAAAGCATCAAAATAGACCTTGTTTATCAAAAGAATTCCCACAGGAGGATCCCCCCCGAACCCCCTAACAGACGACTGGTCTAAGGCTATCCCTCTGTTGGTCCAAAATCGTATCCACATCTTGGCAGCGCCTCAGAAAATTGCTGTTTCTACAGACCTGCTAAATATGTAAATGGTCAATGACTTCAAATCAGTAAAAATTTAGCCCAGGAAATGCATTACAGCATATGAATTTGTGCAACTTGCTTATACTACCTATAGATAGGGAGGATGTGCTTTTATTTGTATAATAAGCCTATTATGTTTACATTGGGCCTGCTGACGGAAATCAAATGCCTGCCCATGCACAGATTTATGTCTGTCACTGGGTGTGTAGCCCTCAGCCACAGCACGCAGAGTGTGAGGGCTGGACTATCAAAATGTAGCGACCAGGTGCCAGATCATGAGCATGCATTCCAAGAGGAAGCTATGGAAATGCCAGACACAGTGTTGAAAAAAAAAAGAAAAGGCAAATAGGCCAAAGGGAGAGTGAATGGTTGGCCTTAGTGGCTGGCGAGCACTGACTGAGAGGATGGGGATAAAAAGCAACCGCGGTCAGGGGTTGTGTGCTTCTGGTGTTGTTGAGCCGGGGAGGGGCCAACTTTGAATGTTGTGTTTACAAACCACAACAGACAAATCCTATTCCTGCCTTTATATAACCTTATTTTGGATTATGTTTATGTGAGTCATAAATTCCCACGATTCCAATATTCTTACATTTCAAGCTCCCAACATAACATGAATTATATTTATTTTCTCCTATTCACAACTTTCCATCTCCAAATCTTTAAAAATAAAACAAGTTTGCCTTAGATATGCTTATGTATGCTGTATTTTAGATCAATGGCATAAAGCCCTGGAAGAACAGAGATGGGGAAAAACATCCGCTGTGAGGAACTAAAATAAGCAGACAGGCAACTGCATCTGTTCAGTCGCACTTTTCAAACTCTCTGCTGCGCCTTTAACTAAAGGACCCCATGGCCAGACATGAACATAAAATATTTACTGGAGATGTTCTTTGCACTCATGGCATGTTTGTCTATTGAAATGTCTTAATAAACGTCTTAATAACTGTGTTTCAAGTGTCTGGTAGACTTACATCTGTAGTTGTTGCAAGCATTTTCTTTCTGAATAAATACTTCGATAGAGATAATTAATACTTGATTGTACTCTTTTTATCTTAACAGTCCATTTTGCACTTAGACCTTGTGCGTTGACTGAGTTATGAAAAGCTTCTTTGTGCATTAAACTAAGTCAACATCCTCCACCAGAAGCAAGGCAGGGTTTGAAAGCATACCGCAGTCTTTGCTGGGTGTGCCACACATTTTTCTCAGTTGAGTGTAATTTCTATGTAGGGCTTAATGGAGTTATCCAAGGCCATTTATGTACAGGGTTTTAACATAGGGAGTGTGGCTTTCTTTACCAGTGGGCTTGTTGACCTGGACCAGTGGTGAGCCAAGCAAATATAATACAGTACGTATAGATAGGTAGGCTGTCATACAACAGATGCATCACCAACCTATTTTCTATTTCCATGACTACTCTACCTTCATACACTCTGCCTTCCCTATTATGGGCTGACAGTGACAGATTGAGCAGACTGCATTCTAATTGCAAAAAGCAGCAGAGCCCACAAAAATGAAAGTAAGGAAAAAAACAAAGCAGAACTTAAGTTAAAAAAAATGAAGTGAAACAAAATCAGGGACAGATACAACTACAAGGCATAAATAAATATAATTGGTATTGCTCTAAAATATCAGTGCAACAAGTGTAATTTTTCCACTTAGTATTGTACTATAGCTTTTGTGAAGCCTTTTAAAGGGTTGTTGAACATGTTTTGATATGAGTGCTAACCAACTGGTAAATTGAGTTAAGAGTCATCATAATGATATGTATATAATAATGGATAAAATCTATTAATCAGAGATGCCCACGAATAGGTTCAATTAAATCAATGACAATAAAAATTGCTGTCTCGATGATATGTTTGGTTTAGCATTAAAAGAAATCATGCCATGCATGTTGATGTAACTTTGGCTTGTTGTTAAATTTGTAGCTGTTGAATATATACATGAAAAGGAAATATAAATATTGCAGCACTGTTCTGCTACTTTAGCAGAAATGAGTTCTGTGTTTATAAAACAACCATTCATGTATAGTAAATTTCCAATAAAAAGCACTTGAATGAATTATGTATAATTACATCCACGCTGTAGCTTATTCCTCATAAAAGGATCAGCTGAATCAAGTGGATGCTACTAAGAGGTATTCTGGCAAACTGTCAGTTTTAGCCAACTTTATGTTTATTGATGCTTAACTAAATCAAAAGCAAAGCTGCATTATGAATTATTAATAAAACCATGTTGAAATTGATGCATACATAATGTCAAAGTGATCATTTAGCGCTTTGATTTGAAATTTTCATCAGCAGGCTGGGCATTTAGTAGCTTAATGCTAACAGCTACTAGAAAGTAGTGAGAAATGAACAACCCTCGGCTTTTGATGTTTATATAAAATGCTGTGTTGTATTTTGTTCATTTATTAAATAAAAAAATATATTGTACGCTATCATGTAGAATTTACTTCAAAAGCGGATGCAAATAGCTGCTGTTTTGAATACATTTAGCATTTTTGCTGGCATCACTGTTCTCAGGGCTGCTGTTTGTTTGGGTTGCAGTTCCAACGGTAGAAGCAGAGAGGGCTTTAGAAACCCGAGGCTCTTTAGATTGAAGGACTCCAGCTGAGTGGAAGAAGTTGCAAACAGCAGGAGTGAATTTCATGTCTAAGCAGGGCCTCTTCCTGTGGATATAATGCACTTTTAGAACACTCTAAACTCTGCTGGTGTGATTCTCTCCGCTTTGAGAGCTTTTACCTTGTTTTTTTACACACAGTGATCAAACAGTGAAACTCAGTTGATGCTTATTTAGAATCAGGTGACACAACATTTCTCTTTTAGTGGATCCATCATTTAAAGCAACCTGAGAAGTAAAAAATATAAAAAAAAAAATATTTATCACATTCATCACTATTTAAGATGGTATGGAGCTATTTGTTATGATGTTTTTAAATCAGAATATCTTAATAGCAGCCTGCGGTTTGACATCTGTGTTGACAAAGCAGGACCGCACCTACAGTAAATGCATTTATCGAAGTTCACATTAACACCTCAGTGAGCTATATGTTATTTTTGGACCTCCCAAATGCATGTGTGTTTGTACCTGATAATGTATCACCGAATGCTTTTGATTCCTGCAGGGTCATAGCACTTAACAAAGTTAGAACATACTGAATTTGAAACATTGAAAGATATTCAAATTTACCACAGATTGGCAGCATATGACAGGATGCACTATTTCACACTTAGTTTTCACTATGGGACAGTAATTATCAGCACATCTATGGAGTTGGTGGGGAGTGGATCATATGAAGATAAGATGACTAATAAAACTACTGCAGTTACTTGTAAAGGCTGCTGGATGAAATTAGACTGGATAGACACTAAGAGCATATGTATTCATCGCTTTAGGGAAAAAATTTAGTTCAATCAGGAAGACTATTTCCTACACCTAGACCCTTTATTGTACAACTGCTAGCTCTATCCCTTTATATAGGTTGAAAATCATTTATGTAAAAATGTGATTTTAATATTTATCAAGAATGCTGTACATTTTACAGCTACATACAGTATACGTATATGGTGTAACCACAAAATGGTTTGAAACAATGTTCATACATACAGGGAAAACTAAACAGGGAACTCTGATCAAATGCATGCTCCTGGGGAAGCCCAGTTATTGAATGTTTTTTTCCATCAACATATCTCACATAGTATCCACATTGGATCAGGGCAACGAGCCTGCTGCAGCTTTGCCAATTTTACATCAAGTGCTGACGCTGCCCACCCAGCTAAATTTAAGCACACAAAACAGAGACAGACTCTGAAGAAGAAGAGATTTAAACTAAAGTGGAAGTAGAGAAAAGAAAAACAAATATTGTTTGGAGGCCTGAGCAGTGGCATTTCAAACACAAAGAAGAAAGAAGAGTGGCAGAGGGTAACTGATGTGGTTAATCATGTGTGTTCTCAGCAGCACACACTGGAAGAAGTACAGAAAAGTGGTCTAAATAATTTGCCAAGAATAGCTTTATGAATGATATTAAAAGGTGGCATATATTTTTCTTTATTAGTGTATTTATTTGCATTTTTGCATTACATTCAGATGAACTGTGAACTTGGCTGATGTATTAGCGCTCACCCTGGATTATAGCTTGAAGAATATTAACTAACCTGCATATTGATTAATGATATATTATTTCTCTCACAACCCGGAGCGTCAAATGTGAGTCATTTAAATTTTAAATTGTCTTTCATTCGTCTCTTTCGTCTGCAAATGAAAACATTGCTCTCAATGTCAGCAGCCCTCCAATATAACCCCAACAACCTGCTTTAAACAGGTTATGTTCTCATTGATTGTTCACACACACAAGACAAATCTCAGGAGTAGATCTCTCACACACAGCATATAGCAGCAATTTATTTAAAAAGAGCAAAGTGATCCCAAAACAACCTCACACAAATACACTTTGTGATTAGAATTATTCACTTTAGAGAAGAGATCTTCAACAGGTGGTCCCTGACCCCTAGGGCTATTATTTGTAAATATAAATCTTTTTTTTTTTATTTACACAACATTGATGATAGGCTTACTAGCCTATAGGCAGATAGACATAAGGTAGCCATCCACAGATACAGTGAGGCTTAAGGATTCACTGTGCCATATGTTAACATTAAAACATTTAACAATTATTATTTAAATAGCTTAATATTGTATACACCATAAAAAGGAATGTGTAAAGGCTCTAATTCGCCCTACACGTTATTGTAGGCCCAGTTTGATATGCAATTCAATTTTATACAATATCATCAGGGGTCCCTGTTCCAAATATGTTTCAGCTGAGGGGTCTTTGGCTTAAAATACATTGAAAACCCCTGCTTAAAAGCACATACAGGATCTTTGCTCATACATCTTCATGGAGAAAGTTTGCATTTGCTTAAAGGAAAGTGAGGTCAGTGACCTGTGAGAAATATGCTGATTACCAAATGAATTGCAATCTATGTAAGAATGCAAGCTCAGGGCCCTCATTTCTATTTGTAGCACTTTAATGATAAATAATCTCATTTAAAAGGCTAGAATGATGGAATATACAGTATATCAACAGCAATATAGTGCATTACAACATAACTCACTTTAAAATAAAGCAGTGAATACATGAAATATGGGATACATAATGCATGTAAAGCTTTAAATAAAAAAATGCTACATTATACATTGAAATATTGTGTTCTGTAATAATCTTAGTTACTTTACAGATTACTTAATTTTAAAAGTAATTTAGTTACTTTACAGATTACTTGATTGTAAAAGTAACGAAGTTAGATTACAAGTTACTTTATTAGTTACATTCAGCAACTGCCGACAACACCCCCACAGCCTCAACATAAAAATGACAACCGGTTTACTGTGGGATCTTGTTTATTATGGCACGAAAGAGAGCGAGTCAACCGTGTTTAAGGGCAGCATTTCCTCTACAACATACTGCCCGACCAACTTCTTCAACTCTCCCCCACTTACTGGTTTTGCACCGAAGTCCAGCTTTTGTTGTTGGGGTGGTGGGGGACCTCCTTCTCTCTGCTTCGCACCATCTGGTGGGACTTGCTCCGTAAGTTTGACCGCAGTGCTGCGACTCCAAATGTTTCTTCAAATTTGACGTAGTGTTTTTGTAGCTAGATAGCACTTTGTCGCCACCAGCACAGAGTGTACAACGAACCTTAATATTGCCATCTTTAGCTGACACAAACTCAAAATAGTGACTGTATTTCCAGCTAGAAAACGTGCATTTCTCTCCTCCCTCCATTGTTGTTTACGTTTGTGTCGCTGCGTGGTACATGTGAACTGTCCACATGCTGAAAACGTGACTTGTCGCATACGTGACTTTACTCCCCGAGACGCAAGAAGAAAGCAAAATATATATTTTTACTAAGGAAAATGACAATTAGTAACGCACAGTAACTTGGATAAGTAACTTTTATCTGATTACTGGTTTAGTTACTAAGTAACGTGTTACTGGCATCACCGGTAATAATCAGGCAGAAAAATAAAATTGTAATTGTGATTTTGTCTTTTAATTGTGTATATACAGTATAGTGCACATGCATAAAAAATTTGCCACAATCGACTGTTCATATGATGTCATAACACTTCAAAACCATGATAACTGCATGCATCATATCACGGGGTCCGTGAATGGTTGTAAAAAACAAAGCAGTTGTGTTGTGGGACTATGAGACTGCAATTAATTTAGAACAAATTAAAAACGTAGAGATTTTTGTTTAATTGCACATGCATTATTCTAGTTTTAAAAGAAAGAAAGACAGAAAGAAACCCATAGTTCTATTCTTTCTAGAGAGATGTAAAATACTTACTTAATGAGAAACTCAGAAAGAGAAGGTTTATTTTCCCTCTCAGCAGATCAAAGTCATAATGATTTGATTGCTTTTTAGCCTCTCCTCACTGTATCCTTCTGGTGTAATTTTTTTTCTACGAGTTTTTGGTATACAATACACTTTCGCACACAAAGTGCTGAAGCCCTTAAATAGGGAAATAGAGATCACAGGGGAAGTAGATGGTGGTCTAAATCCCTGCTGTGATTTCTTGTTAACTCCAGGCCAAACCTAAAATCTAAAGCTGCAGTTTAATAGAACTGAACACACAAGGGGGCTCTACTATAAGGCACTGAAAGATCAAACTGAGGTCTTGCTTCAACTTCAGGATTACCAATTCAGGAGGCCTGAAGTTATATGTTAGCTGCTGTTGATTCAGCATTACTGTGTGAAGCAGTTTATCAAAGTCTTCCTATGGGCAGCCAAACCTGACAAGCTAATTCAGGGGTTTGTTCCAACTGCAGATTAACTGCCGATAGATAAACATTAGAGGTGTGCTAGTACACAAACTTCACTGTGATGCGTTCTTTGGTTTTAGGGGCGCATTTCGGCACATCGGGGAAAGCAAAGCAATGCAGAAGATTACAGTTTTTTCATTTGTTAAAATTTAAACAAAGTTGTACTTTATACAAGACACGAACAACATACTGAAATGTGTATGTAAAGCTTAAAGCAACACCAAAGCACTTTTCCTCTTCAGTCCCGCTACAGGTTGGAAGCGGAATTGTCCATTACAGTTTCTTATGTCTCATTCGAACTACAGATCCGCTACCCGATCTGGCAAACTTGCATAGAGCGGTTATTGCTGATAGAGGGCCGCAAAGCGAATGCTGAAATGCCTCTGCGAAGTATTGTAGCATATAGGGTTGGGTCCCAAATAAGTCGGTAGGCTACTACAGAGGACCATATCTATGCAAGAAACATCTCATGGATGCACTGGGACGCATCCTCAGTGATGTATCCTGGGATCATTGGGTGTTTCAGGTCTCGCAACATCATACACCCTTGCCCAGGTGACCCAGCCGGGGTTGATCAAGCCCCGACTTGCATCCCAGTAGCAGTCCCCGGATCAGCCCACTTAATCCAAAAACACCTTGTGGCCTTCTCTGCGGCTTCGCTTGCGGATTGAATGGCCCTCTTCTTGGCTGCCCCTGTCACACCCAAACGACTGAGGACTCTGCAAAGTGAACGTCCTGCAAAGCCTCTGCAGCTGATTTCTATAGGCTCATAGAAGGTTTTCCAGCCTCTCTCCCTGCACTTCTCCACCAGTTCCTGGTACGTTTCCTCTCATTGGCTTCCTCAATACGCTCTTCCCAGGGCACCGTAATTTCCAGCATGATCTGATGTTTTGAAGCCTCAGAGGTAACTATCATGCCTGGGCGGAGACTTGTTGTTGCAATATGCTGAGGGAACCTCAGCTGTTTTCCCAGGTCGACCTGCAGCAGCCAGTCAGAGGCTTTGTGGAGGAGGCAACAACGTCGACTCAGCAGTTTGGTCAAGTCACAGTGAGTCATGGCAATGCCAGTGAAGTGGTTGCAAGTGTCATTACACTTTTCAAAACTCCACGCAGACAGCTTTGACTTCAATATAATATTAATGGCAGGCCGTAATTGGTTGCAGTGCAGTTACAATTCCAAGGACAGGCAGGCACACCAGTGTTCTCTATGCCCTGTTGACTGACTGACAGGCTGGCGGTTGTAAGGCAAGTTACCTTTATTTCTACAGCACATTTCAGCAACAAGGCATTTCAAAACGCTTTACATAAAACATTAATGAGCAGTTGAGAAGAGATTGAAAATAAAAACAGGCTAAAATAGAATAAGATACACTTACAAGAATATAAGTTACAGTGTGGTGTGAGAAATTAATAATTAATAGATTGAAGGGGCAGGTTTGGGAGGGGAGGGAAGTGTTTTATTTTGTGTTGAGTGTAAAATCTTCTAAATAAATGTAATGTTCTAAGTAAATAGGATGGAAATTCTTTTTACAACTGAAATTAATATTTTTTTATTACAGAGGGAAAGTACAGAAAAAAGGTACCGTTGGGTACCAGAACCGAAATTCAGGTACTAGTGTCGTAGCGGAAAAAATGTGACTGGTACCCAACCTTAGTAACATAAGATTAAACACTCCTATAGCTGTGGATATTGCTTTGGCATGACATGATCGGCAGTCTGATGGATTCGCTTTCCAGGCTTTTTTTGCATTATTCCAGAAATAGAAATACGCTGGTGCTTTCCATCCCAGTATCCTTGAAAATTATATCCATATTGGACGACTTCATGCCTCATAAATTACATCCAATGTCAATGTTCAAAGTTATAAGAGAATGTAATCTGGGGTATTGCAGAATCTTAAACTGATAAACATATTCTGTTAAATGACCATCAAACCAGTATCTAATACACGTAGAAATATCATACTCTACTGCATTCTCTTCAAATATCCAACTACTTTAATCCACTGTTGTCTCATTCATGAAATCATGATTACTTTGTATTACTACATTGGATGTTTGAGGAGTGAAATACCCCAGATGACATGGAGATTTCCCAGGCATCTGTTCCTCTTCCCTTTCTGTCAGCCATGAACATTCTTTTGCCATGGTCTTCAACTCCTTCTATCTCCCAGGCTTTGGGCCTGAGAACTCAAAACACCAAAGTCTCAGCAAAGCTCACCAACATGGCCTGGGTCACGCACACAGTGGCATGCCTCAGTGACAGATGGAGCTTGCACAGAGAGATGCCCTGATTAGATACAGTACATACAGGCCTGCTGCAAGCTATTCCACAAAGTACTGTTTGTGTGCCACAGTCCCCTGATGCAAATGGAAACAGAAATGTGTTCTCCTGGTTGTTTTTTCTTTTTACAAAGGGAAAACTTGCAATTTACTCTATGGTGGTGTGCCACAACTGGCTCTAGGTCAGCTTGGAAAGGCTTGGGGTGAAGGGGGCTCATCGCTGACAGCTGACAAAATAGTGACCCCCCCCGCCTGGTCCTCACCACTCCTTCAGTTAAGTCAGTGTGTCAAGGGTCTGCGGCAATGTCGGCAACCCAGCCCACCAGTCTTGAAACCCCATCTCAATTACCATGCTTTGTCGGTGTGATTTCATAATCATTCATAACAAGGTGTCCATTGTCAGGTATTAATGGACGACCGCTAGGCGTGAACCTTCTTCATAGATCTAGCCTCTTAATTATCTCTCAAAATGCACCAGATTGATGCATCAATCTTTCAAATGTACACATTTGCCCATGAACCCCCTTTCAGAGTAAAAGTTCCTGTAGGATATTTTTTGGCGCACGCATATCGGCGTTCAAGCGCCATGTGTTGACTGTTTAAAGTCGTGAGACGAGAGGCTTGCCGCTGCATCATAGATGCATTCCAGGTATCTAACAGCCTAAATATCTGGACCTGTCAGGGAGTCTGAGAGCCAATGAGAGTGCAAGACACGGGTTGAGGGAAAACCTGGGGAAGAGGACGCCTGTAACAACAACAGGGAACTGTTTATGTTGCATTTGCAACACAGACCAAAGTTGTTGTTGCACTGAGTGGAAAAAGGCTATAAAATGGTGAAGAAGTGTGGAAACAGGCTATTTGGTGAACATGTGTGCCAACAACAACAACTCCTTCTAGCCCTTCCTTTCTTTTTCTTCTATGTGTTATCACTGGTAATCTGTGCAGCAACAACTTGGAGTGCTTGTTTCTGGCAGACATCCCATTTCGGATCACTTCCTGTGCGTGTTTTCGTGAAAAAAAGCATAGTTTGGAGAGAATACATTGAGGATTCCTCCTGGTGAGAGATCCTGTAGTGTGTGCCCTGTCCTGTTGCCGGTCAGTCATGTAATGGAAACCAAGACGACTCTAAGGCTTCCAATTACAAGACAGCATGTTGTGTTGTGTAAAAAGTACAGAGATCTGATGACTTTGAAAGTTGTCTTGTGTGAACTTAGCTTTAGCCAGTTCAGTGCAGCCACTTACAAGAAGTGGAGCCCAGAAGCTTCTGTTCCCTTGAACAGCAACTGGCACTTTGCCTCCATGGCAAACAGATCCAAGTCAATGTCTACGTATGCTCACCACCCTGGTTATAGATGACTTTATCATCAGGAATGTCAGAACAAATTCAGCAATAACTTGTTGTTTCCCAGATGCTACTACTGCAATATAGCTGATAAAGCCCTTGAAATTAACCTGATATGCCAGGGTCATCATCCACATTGGCACAAATTATATTCACAAAGAACAGTCTGAACTTCTGAAATGTGACTGTGTAAATCTGTTAAATACACTAAAGAAGATTTGTGAGTCATAGCTACGTATGTGGTCCCATTCCCTCCCGTGGTCCCGGTATTGGGCAGTTCACAGAAGGCTTCTGTCGCTGCACATAGGCTCTCATCATTTCAAACTCTTCTGGGAACACAGGCTATTTAGAAATAATGGCACATATCCAAATTGGTTAGGGGCAAAACTTCTATCCACAAACATCCCAAGATACCCAGATGTTCTTCTGTCAGGCAGCCAAAACATTTCCCTAACATCCACTGGTTCTGACTAGTCCACTACCACTGCGGTCCCCAGGATGCTATTACCAGTCTGATTGGTTTCTTGTGCTTCTCTTCTGTTGTTCATGTCGAGCCAGGACTGTAGCAACCCTATCAATTCTCCCATTTACGAAATTGCTATTTAGAATGGGTTAACCAATTGCTTTGGACTTTTGAACTCAGCGGGCCTTATTACCTAGGGAGGCCGCTGGAGCTAATTCTTGCAACCTACGACACTTCAGCGGGGTATCTGCCCATCTGCTCTCAAATCTGAATACAACACCAAAACAAACGGGCCCTCTGAAAGCAAGGTCACTTTGTAACAAATTGATCATGATTAAGGAATGGATTATATTTTGGACTACCCTATTGGTATCTAAGACATGGTTGGCTCCAGCAGACTCCGCTGCCTTAGTGGAGGCAACCTCCCCTGGTTTTAAACATTTTCATCTTCAGTGGTTTCACTGTTTTTTAGGTGTTCAGTGTTTTAGGTGCCATCTCATTTCATTTGGTAATTTTATCTAATTTTTACATCATATATAAAATCAAACACCCTTCCCTGGCTAAATTATCATACTCCCCAAAACAACTGCACTACAAATTTGAACACAAATGAAAGTTAACTAAGTCACAATACTCTTAACATATATGGAAAACTACCAGAAAGCAGTAAAATATGCAAGATCGGCCTGTATTTCAGAGATAATATCTAAAAATAATCAAGCAAGCCAGTTTGAAACAAGAAATGTTTATGGGTCACCTTTGTGGCATTTTACAGACTAAGTGATTCATCGATTTATCAAGAAAATATGCAGCGGACTAATCGATGATGAAACAAATCCTTTGTTGCAGCCCTAAGTAAACAAAGTGTGTTGAGAGTTATTGTATATGCGCTCCACATCCATTTATATATTCACTTTTCTACATGTTCACTAAAGGTTATAAATCCACCAAATATAAAACTGTTGTTATATTTCGATTATAAAAAGAAAGCATCCTTGTAACTTAGAATATTTGAAAATATAAAACAGGTACAGGGAGAAAGCTTTTGATTTACTGTCACATTATGCATTTTATTAAGCATGCCTAGTTTGAATACACCTGCAAAAGTTTATTTTCCTTTCAACCTGATCCTTCCATCTGGCAACGAGATGAAAAGACAGTGCTGACTTCATTTGCATGAAAGTCTCAATGAGTCAGCTGCACAATTGGAAACAGCTGCAACTACCGTAATGATTTGCGCCTTTTACTACAACCAGGAATGCATGTATTGTCTGCATTGCTTTGTTTAAGCATTGTGATTCCTTTTTTTCTCCTCTCAACAGCTTTGATGAATGGACCAGAGAAATTGCTCTCTGCATAATGACTGGCATAATTCATTCTGTAACATCTCCTGTTTTCTGCAATTCATTGTGGGGAGGATTCACTTTAAAGTAACAGTGAAACAGCATTTAGAAAGCATCTTCCCTCTATAATTTTAGGTTTATTATTTTCTGTTGAAATGTGACGTTGCAGTGGAAAAGACAAATCTAAATGTGCAGTACAGTGGGTAGATGCCATATAAGTGTACAAGGTCACATAAAAAAAAAAAACATTCAGTCACCTTTATCAACATTATCTGGTATGTTGGTCTTTAGTATTAAATTGTCAGTTGAAGGGTGCAGATGATAAACTACTTGATTTTGGGGCTGAAGTCCCTTGAGCATGAAAGAGTGAGCAAAGTTCTACTTTAAATGACAGTAAAATGAATCAGAACATCAAACGAATTTAGCAACTTCCTTGAACTTGTACAAATTTAAATATCTTTACAAGCCTGTGATCCTCAATTGCATTTTTGAGATATCATTCTTTGTGCTAAATCATTTAAATCACCCCCCAAAATAAATATATTAAACTTTACCACACACATGCCTCCAGCATCTTGTTTTCCTGCTGCTCTTTGATCTTATAAGTAACTCAAATTCTCTCACTGATGCTTTCATTCAGGGAATACAATTGGATTCTCACATTTTCAAGGATGTTAGAACCTTATTTGCAAACTGCTGCAGTAAGAGCCGTATGCAGACAGAGATGGATCATTTGAGTGTACAAAAAAGGTTCATGTTCAAAATATTTAAACCTTTAAATAATTTTTACCAAAATAATTAATAATTATTCTGCTAGTATTGCTAAAAAGAAATTTCATGAATGAAGCATGTTGTAATGAAAAAGGTAATTTAATATGACCCGTTAGTCAGTAAGTAAAAGGCTCCTTCGTGTAGGTCAAAGCAATTGCAAAATTTCATGAAGATCAATTTACCATCTGTTCATTAATGCTGTGATAAAAAAACAGAGCTAAACTTATTGGTGACGTATGTGACTCTTTACTTGTGCCTAGGGGTGTCACGATTCTCCAAATCCTCGATTCGATTACATTTTCGATTCTAAGGTCACGGTTTGATTTGATTCTCAATTTTTAAATTTTTTTTTTTTAAAGCACAGGTTGCTATGCCATTTTTAGACTAGACTTTTATACAATATAATATCTGACCTTTGTTCGCAATGTACCACACTACATTGTCAAATTTAAAACATTTATTAACAACATAAGGTAGCAATAATTTATATCTATAACCTGCCATCTAGTTTCTCTTTTGTAACTGCAGTCTTCTTCACAGAAGATGACATTCAAGTTCACCACAAAACAAACAAAAAACAATAAAACAGCCACGTCCGTCTTCTCTCACTATTTCTGTTCTTTAGTTGAACATACTGTATACCACACAGATTAACTGCCATGTTAGTCGTGCTGCCAGTGGTATATGGTACACGCCAACCCAGTCTCACGTCAGTCCGTGATGGCATTACGAAATTAAATCTATTAGAACGTGATACCATTACGTTATTGTGAAGATTTACGTGTTGGGGTCACGTTTTTTATACTAATGTATTTCAATGAGAAGCATCTTACGTAGCACGAATCACAGCACGAAACTTTCTGCCACTCGGCTGCGGCAGAGAAGCTGGATACAGCTTTGATATTATTGGTATTTTTAGCCCAATAATCGCTGTTTTAATCAACATTTATTCCCCCAGATCTTATCACGGTTTATATGTATTTCTTTTAATGTTATTATTTCGGTCTATTTTGGCCAGGGAAGCTGGATTGCTTTGTTGTTTATTGATATTTTTAAAACTATAACGCTACATCTTTCAACATGTATTTAGCTGTTATCATGGTATGCATTTATTTATTTTAATCAGTCTTATTACCGGTGAAATATTACAGTAAATAAGACAGAACAGTAGGCTACGATATAAGCTGAGCTGGGCGCATTCAAAGCCAATGTCCCACGATGCAATGCGGGCATTCGATGCAATGCGGGCATTCATTCACAGAATCAGATGGCAATCAGCGTGTCTATATCAATTCAATGTACGTAAGGGATAATGTAGAGCGTTGTTATAGTGAATACAACAACGACGGGGTGATCAGGACCCCGAAGCCAATCTTCTTCTAGCAGATTTATTGATAGCTCTCCTCCGGAGGGAACAAAACTGCGTCCTTGGCAACGCTCTGCTATGCATGGCAACGGTGTGTTATACTTAGCAACGGTCTGTTATCAAGAAAATAACAGACCGCATTCTACATTAGAATATAAGCAAGCCATGTAATAAATATATATAATCAGTTGTTTTGTCAAAAGCAACAACACGTTGCTCAGTTTTGTTCCAGTAAGTTATGCATCGTAATAACGTTTAAAAAAAATCAGCTGAAGACTCCGGAAGTGACGTCGTAATTACAGCTCGGCGGGTTAGGGTCATTTACATAAATATAATGGACCAATTAGACCCCGTTGCTCTGGACGGAGACCATAGACAGTATATAATGGACCAAAAGACTCCGTTGCTCTGGACGGAGACCCAAGGGCGTAAGCTTTGCTTCAGAATTCGAGCCATCATGGCGCCATTTTGTTGCTAACTGGCCATCACCTCCTGTTAGCATTCCGCTGACCGCCATTTTTTTTTTTACGTCACTTGACTGCGAATAACTTTACATCTGAAGCGTTTAAAGACTCTATTTGTCCGTTGTTTAGTTCCAAAGAAACACAACAATGTATAAAAGGCTTCATTACCTTGTACCTCACGTTATGGCTCCGTAGCAGACGTTTTTGTAAAAATAAGCTAACGATTGTGTCATAACCAAGTGACTTACTGTCGCATAGTAGAGGAATTACCGTATAGTACAGGAGAAGCTCGCAGGCAGTTTCGACTTACATGAGATGTTTAGGTTTAATTACTAATGTTAACTAGCATGTTAGTGATCAATAAGTAGCCTGTGCCCATGTTATCTTCTTACATACACCTACAGTCTCCGTATCTGTAAGATTGGGAATGATTGAGATTTCTCTTGGCACAGCTACCAGAAGACTTACAACTTTCAGACACGTTGTTCACGTCACATTCTCTCAGTTGGAGGCTGCGCAGTAAAGCTGGCCATCACCGGAAAAGTGCTTCTAATAGCCTTCACTGGTCTCCGTCCAGAACAACGGGGTCTATTGGTCCATTATATACTGTCTATGCGGAGACTAAACAACGGACAAATAGAGTCTTTAAACGCTTCAGATGTAAAGTTATTCGCAGTCAAGTGACGTAAAAAAAAATGGCGGTCAGCGGAATGCTAACAGGAGGTGATGGCCAGTTAGCAACAAAATGGCGCCATGATGGCTCGAGTTCTGAAGCGAAGCTTACCCCCTTTACGGAGACCAGTGAAGGCTATTAGAAGCACTTTTCCGGTGATCTGTTTCCTTACTGCGCAGCCTCCAACTGACAGAGACAACGTAAATGTGACGTGAGCAACGTGTCTGAAAGTTGTAAGTGTTCTGGTAGCTGTGCCAAGAGAAATCTCAATCATTTCCAATCTTACAGAGACAGAGAGTGTAGGTATATGTAAGGAGATAACATAAGCACAGGCTAATTATTGCTAACTAACATGCTAGTTAACATTCGTAATTAAACCTAAACAGCTAATGTAAGTCGAAACTGCCTGCGAGCTTCTCGCTTCTTCTTCTATACGGTAATTCCTCTACTGTGCGACAGTAAGTCACTTGGTTATGACACAATCGTTAGCGTATTTTTACAAAAACGTCTGCTACGGAGCCATAACGTGAGGTACAAGGTAATGGAGCCTTTTATACATTGTCGTGTTTCTTTAGAATTAAACAATGGACAAATAGAGTCTTTAAACGCTTCAGATGTAAAGTTATTCGCAGTCAAGTGACGTAAAAAAAAAATGGCGGTCAGTGGAATGCTAACAAGAGGTGATACCTTTGTAGCAACAAAATGGCGCCATCGGAGGTTTGCGTTCTGAAGCGAAGCTTACCCCCTTGGTTAGGGTTAGAAAAGATACAAATACATAACATTCGTAATATTTATGTTTTTGTCTAACGTTGTATTTGAGGAGTTAAACAATAAAGATAGCATCAATAATAAAATACAGTTTCATGTATTTGTCTCATGTATTGTGTGCTCGGCCGGCCGGCGGGCGGCATCAATCTGAAACGGAATGAAGCCCACTCACGGCAGACAGCAGAAAGAGGAGCCGAACACGTCCTGACACCCACCCCGGAAGAACTACAAGTGCTCAAGCTTTGTAAGAGATTCTGGGTCGCGTCTATAGTGGGAGTTGTAGTCTTTAAATATATTGGTATATTTCTCATAAGTAGAAGTTGGTAGTGTAGAATTTTGGATACACCCTGGGGTTTTTTGGGATGGGGAACACACTGGTGTCATCAGAAAAATAGAATCGTTAAATAGGTGAAAATAGCTAATTATTATATTTGACAGTGCTTACAGTGGAAAAACTTTGGAGACCATATCTACATGACAGCTGAGGTCCAGAGCTTTCTATAACAGCTGGTTTTATGTGTGTAGCACCTTCTATTGCTAAATGACATTAGCTAAAGACTCCGGAAGTGACGTAGTAATTACCACTCAGCGGATAGAAAAGATTGCTGCATGTAAAAAAATAAAACAAATTGCTGCACGTTGTATGTGAGAATTTATACAATAAAAATACCAATTATGAAAAAATTGTGTTTTATGCTAAGCACTTTGATTTGCCTTGTCGCAGAAAAATACTAGGCCCATAGCCTATAAACAAACTACAGTTGAGTGTTTAGAACTACAGCCTATGGCTTGTTTGACTAATGGGCATTTGTTTTGACTTATAGGCTACTGTTACAAAGAGAAGCATTTTTCATTTTATTTTCCATGCATAGTTATTTAAAAACGCAATTTTCTAATTTTGCAGTTGATGAATTTTAATAGCAAAGACTAAAGGGGAAAAAAAACATGAGGATATGTGTGGGACTTAATTTGATTTAACATCACACTGCATTATTAGTTGTTTTAAATAACTGACTTTTTAAAAATAATTTATGGTAGGCCTATTATATTAATTATTATTCAGAAGATGATCCTCATATCAATCAGCATGGTTACAGCCAGAGGCGCGGGAACTCATTTTCAGCAGGGGGTGCGGGGTGCTCCCCCCCTCCATGAAGTACGCTACATACGGTGCAAACTAAAGGGGCACTAAATCACATGCCAATCACTACTGGTCAAAAGATTCCTTTGCAGCGGCCCGGGTTTAAATCCGACCTGCGGTTCCTTTGCTGCGTGTCATTCCCTCTCTCTCCCCCTTTCCTGTATCCACTGTCACTATCGAATAAAAAATAATAAAAAAAAAGATAAATGACTAGTCCAGCTGAGCAGGCCAAAATCACCCAAGCAGAAGGCACAATAGTAATTCTGAAACGTGATTGACTGAAGATACAACAATGCCATCACACAACACAGCTGAGTGCAGGTTGCAAAATAACAGTCACTTAGTCAGCTGCAACTTCACAAACTGCAAAAGCCAACATATACTGCACTTGACAACTGTCTCATACAGGCCTATAGCAGCATCACAAAATTATGATGCAATACGTCTGATATGCATGGCATTTCAATAAACTAAACAAAATATGTACATTATCTGGTCACACGGTCACAACAGATTATATTAACCTACTCAATTTACAGATAGCATAATAGCTCTTACCTTTAGAAGTTATAATTTTTTGTCTTTTTCTTTGCAAATTCGCAGATCAAATCCTCAAAGTCCAGCTCCCTCAGCAGCTCGCTAAACCCTACTACACATGCGCTGCTGTGTGTTGGGAGCACTTTACAGGCAACGCAACAAATGTCTCCGGTGGACAGTGAATATAGAATCCACTCCCGTGGTACCGTTTCAGCGTTGTAAAGGTGTCGGCTCAGTGCCTCGTTAGTGAGAGAGCGGGTCTTTCTGCCGCCAGCCTTGTTCTCCCTCCGAGATGCTGGACATTTAGCTGCCCGATTCTGAAAGGCTAATATCCCTCTTGGTATAACTTCCTCCCGGACGGTCTCTGTAATCGGTGCCCGTAGATGATGGTAGCTGAGGGGCCATTACCTTGTTCTGTAATGCTGATGACCTCCGGCCTCATCTCTGTCTTTTTCCACAACTTCGCTAAAGTTAACGTTAGCCACCGTTAGCTGTGGCTGAGTGTAGCTGGTAGAAGGCAGCGATTCTTCCAAGCTAACGTTGGCTAGCTCCTCGACAGCCTCCTCTTAGTCATTCCCAGCTCTTTTTAAAAAGCTATTTATTCGCGGGACATTTTTATAGCAGCCGCTTTTTCTCCGTTTTCCACACTTTCACTCGCTGATGCAACCCAATCTGACTGGGATCAGTTACAAATTAATTCCACTCTTTCAATCTCAACGCGTTCTTAGAAAGCTGATCTTGGATCAGTGCGATGTAAACAACCTGCTCTATGCCCACCCACCTTTATCTTTAGCCAATCTACACAGTGCATCCTTCTCCCAATCATTACATTAAACAACTTGTATTTTATTCTGATTGGATAATTATCACCATAATGATTAATGCCCATTGGGTAATACGGGCTTGATCGCAGTTTGCCAACAAGGGGTGCTGCCGCCAACAAGGGGTGCTGCAGCTACCCCAGCACCCCTACTTCCCGCGCCTATGGTTACAGCTTGTAGCTATAACCTTTGTAGCCTTTACTGAGACTACCTTTTCAAAATTAAGAAGGGGCTAGTTTTAGGAAGGATTTTAAGCAGATTTTTGCTGAGGTTTTTGTTCACAGAGATGTATAGCTTTGTATGGGTATGTGTACACAAACGTGTTTTGGCATACGGGGAGGCTATTCCACAGCCTAGGACCAACAACAGCGAAGGCACGGTCTCCTCTTGACTTTAGACGCGAGCGTGGCTGGGACAGATTATAGTTGCTCGTGGAGTTGGTCGTGACATGGGTCAGAGGGTATATCAGAGGTCATAAATGATGAACCAATCGATCGGCTCTGCTCCTGCACCTTGGTGTGTATATACAACACCTTTGACTGGAAGGCCCGTGTCAAAAGTGTGTCTTATCATTTAGAGCAGACACTCACAGTGAATCAGAGGGTTTATGTTATACATTACAGAGCATTTTAATATGTCAGCAATATCTAAAAACATCTCATTTAAAGCATACTATTCAGGGGAGAACAGATAATATGGTCTGATCAATCTTTATTCTCCATGCCAAGTAGCTCTTATCCTCTGGCAGAAGAAATGGGTATCCTAATGTAAACTAAATAATTCTAAACTATAGCCCTAATTTGGACCTACCTCTATTAAAACTTTAAATAATGTTGATTGAGGCTGCAGGGAATAGCTTCATGATATGATGCATATAGGGTTGTGTGTTGCTCACTGTTTGTGAAAGATGAGCAATAGATTGTGACTGTGTGATGTGCTTCAATCTGACTACATATCACTTTGTTCTATTTCGTATAGGCTTCGCCCACTAAGGCTACGCTATTGGGTTTATCCCTTCGCGCATGCGCAGTCGTGAAGATTTTCTTTCCCGCCCTTGCGTACAGTACGGACTTCAACTACGTCCACAGATACTGTATATGTACAGAGCGGACCCGTTGTTCATCTCCCACTTTTTCTTCAAGCTAGCAGTATGAAGACAAACTCGACTTCCAGCGGTGTTCGCCTCTGCTCCAACTGCCGGACCGGCTACATCCCGCCGCCGGACCTCTTAATCTAAAGAGCTTAACCGGCGGGCGGAAGCTTTTCTGATTTGTCAGGCTAGCAGGGAAGGGGATGGCAGCTGGGCAGACAGACGGCAATCCGTCAACACCCTGGATCTGCTGGAGGAAGGCTTTATCGACGAGCACTAGCCCGATGGCTCGATTCCCTTGGATAACGCCTCCGTCACCGGCTGTCCCTCCTCCCCCCTGGGAGGACTGGACCTTGAGACGGGGATCGATGCCCCGCAGCTACCCACTGACGTCAGGCGCGAGCTTCTGTACGGCCCCATAGCTCCCGATGGACTATTTGGGCTCCGTCATCAGACAGCCACGTCCCTCCTCACCAAGCGGTCGAAGACGCGGAGCGGCTCCGAAGGCTTGGCTCTGGGAAGCCCGTTCCACCAGAGCAGCGCAGGCGCCATGACAACTGACATAAAATGCTGCGGCGGCGTCTTCCCAGGCTTCGAGCCCCGCTCCTCCGCCCGGCCCCCCTCCGCAGCGGCTGCTGGCACATTACCGGCAGGCTTCACGGAGCCGGAGGACCATGAAGGTGTCCCCCACCTGGTCTAACCCGACCCCCGAGCCACAACGGTGTATGTCGGGGCGCGGGTAACGTCTGTCCCTCTACGGTTAAGTGCCGGAGACACAACAGCCCTCGTTCCCACTGAACAATGCGCTGACAACATGACAGTCGTTCCCCAAACAAGCACACATATGTGTATATATCTATGACAAGCACACACCAGCCCACCGCAGCACGCAGAGCTCCACCGCTCTCTCACTATGCAGACAGCGGGAGCAAACGCTCACGCGCTATGAGCGTTGCCACTCAGTCATTCTTCTCCCCCTGGCTATGCCAGCGGGATGAGGACGACAGTGACCCGGTGGCCGCTCCCGCCCCAGTCGGCGGTGACCGGCCGCCACCCTTTCAACAGAGCCCTACCATGGGCTGGGCGACACGATCACATGTCTCGCTCAGCGGCGGAACGGGCTCTGCGCTTCTTGCTGGCCATGTCTGTAAACACAAACATGCGCACGCCCGCTTTCGGAGCACAGCGCAGCATGGATGAGTGTGACACACAAAAGAAAGGCGGGTTGCGTCCTATTCTCGACCTTCCCCAATTCAACCGGTGCATTACAGGGCGCCAATTCCACATGCTGACGGTCAAGCACGTGTTGGAATGTGTGCGCCACCACGAACGGTTCACGTCTGTGGATCTGAAAGACTTATACTTTCACATCCAATTATTCCAAGACACAGGAAATTCCTGCGCTTCTTTTCCAAGGGGCCCATTCTAGTACAACCGGCTGCTGGTCGGGTACTCACTGCCCCCCCGCACTTTTTCCAAGTGCATGGAGACGGCACTTCAGCCGTTGCGGAAAAAAGGCATCAGGGCCCTGTTTTATCTGGACGGTTTGCTCATTCTGGCCTCCTCCCTGGAAAAGGCAGCGCTGCAAACTATGAAAGTTTGCGACATCTGCAAACACTGGCTTCGCCACGAACTGGCAAAAAAGGCTCACTGCTCCCCGCACAATCAATAGTTTATCTGGGCGTGGACATAAACTCGATTGTCATGAGGGCCAGGCTGTCAAAGCCAAGAGGAGACGCGCTGATCTCTCTGTTGTCGCGCACCACGCCATACGCAGCACTGTCAGCGTTGTCTGTGATGCTTTTTCTGGGCATGATGTCTGCGGGTCACGTAGTAGCCCCCCTGGGTGTCCTCCACATGAGGATAATCCAGAGGTGTTCTTACCGCCAGCGCATCGAGCCTATACGCCACAAGTGGCGAATGCTGACCATTCCTCCCTCTCTTCAGTCAGACCTGGCATATTGAGGAAACCCCCGAACCCTCTCAACCGGGGTTCCCCTGGGCAAAGTGACGTCACACATGACGCGTCCCTTACTGGCTGGGGAGGAATACGCGAGTCGCAGGTGGTGGGAGGAGGATAACCCCCCCCCCCCCATAAACTGCCTGGAGCTGTCCACGGTGCTGAAGGTCTTCACCCAGTGGTAGCAGGGAGACATGTTGTCGTATGGACAGACAACATTACAGCAGCAGCGTTCATAAACCGCCAGGGCGGCGTGCGTTCGGCCCGGCTATTGTAAATGGCCAGGAGCCTCCTGCTCAAAGTTGTTTATATCCCCGGGGTTTTGAACCGGGCGGCAGACCTAATGTCGAAGGGAGGGCCCTCTCACAACGAGTGGAAACTGAATCCCGCCGTGCACCCTCTCACACCCCAATGAGACATAGCACTGGTGCTTCAAGCTCTGGGGAAGCCTCCTTTCGAGCCCCTAGCACAAGCCTCTCTCAGGTTGCTGTCACTAAAAACGGCGCTACTCCTTGCCTTGACGTCAGCCAAGAGAGTGAGCGACTTATGTGCGCTGTCAGTTCACTGTCCTGCCTCCCCATTAGAGGGGACGGGAGCGCAGCTGCCTTGCAGCCAAACCCCTCGTTCACACCGAAAAATTCTAACTAATTATTTTCGGTCAAGGGTGTTTTTTCCCTCAAGGGTTTTTCCCCCCGCCTCATGACAACGACGCGGAGGAGGTTTTCCACTGGTTATGCCCGGCGCGCGCGTAATCACGGCACGTTTTACGCACGGCGGACATAAGGCAGACACAGCAGCTGTTTGTACACTATAGGGAACACTCCCAAGGAGCGGCCCTTTCAAAACAGCGTCTGTCTCACTGGCTGTGCGAGGGTATCACCCAGACCTATAACACGGGCATCCGGGCACACTCTACGAGGGCACTGTCGGCATCGGCGACTCTGTTCAAGGACATGAAAGTAGCCGACATCTGCGCAGCGGCATCCTGGGCATCTCCATGCCCTTTCATCCGTTTCTATCTGCGCGATATGTCTGAGCCCTCTATGACCCACTCGGTTCTATCCTCACTCAACGTCGAATAATACTCGACGGAGGAGAGCGATGTCTCATATATATGTTGTCACTATCTCTCACTAACCATGCACGCCTACAATCATGATATGTTCCGCTGCATGTATAGGTCACTCGTCTGAGACCCTCACCCCCCCTACACTGGGTGGCTGAGAGGAACATGGATGTCCCATAATTGTCAATCATTTACAACTCTCACTATCATGCACGCCTACACTCATAGCTCTTTTACCAGAATAACGCTTCTGATGCGATCTTCTGCCAGTGCATGAGAGAGAGAGAAAAAAAAAAAAAAAAAAGGTCTATGTTGCAGGTGGCATTGACTACATCAGCTTCGCCCTAACCCAATAGCGTAGCCTTAGAGGGCGAAGCCTATACGAAATAGAACGATAGTTACGTTATTGTAACTCCAGATTCTATGAGTATAGGCGTAGCCCTCTAAGATTCGGGCCACCTGCTCCTATTACATTAGCTGAAGAAAAAGCTGATGTTGTGAGATGAACAACGGGTCCGCTCTGTACATATACAGTATCTGCGGACGTAGTTGAAGCCCGTACTGTACGCAAGGGCGGGAAAGAAAATCTTCATGACTGCACATGCGCGAAGGGATAAACCCAATAGCGTAGCCTTAGAGGACTACGCCTATACTCATAGAATCTGGAGTTACAATAACGTAACTATCGTTTATTTGTATGTCATCTGTATGATAAAACAATATGTCAAGTGTTATTTGTGAAGCATTTGAACTCAAGGCAAATATCCCTCTGGGGACAATAAAGTATTGCAAAATGGTCCCTATGTGAAAATTAAAACCTTGTCGTAGGACTATAGCAAACACATCGTTGGAAAGGTCTCAACCAGGAGAGTAACATATGTCAGTCTGGAGAGCATACATTACTCCTGCTTTGAAATATTGACCTCTGAACCTTGAACCCAGTCCATGTTTGAAGGCTTGTCATTTAGCAACACAAGGTGCTACACACATAAAACCAGCTGTTATAGAAAGCTCTGGACCTCAGCTATCATGTAGATATGGTCACCAAAGTTTATCCACTGTAAGCACTGTCAAATATGGTAATAAGCTATTTTCACCTATTTAACGATTCTATTTTTTAAATCTGATGACACCAGTGTGTTCCCCATCCCACAAAAACCCCAGGGTGCATCCAAAATTCTACACTACCAACTTCTACTTATGAGAAATATACCAATATATTTAAAAACTACAACTCCCACTATAGACGCGGCCCAGAATCTGTTACAAAGCTTGAGCACTTGTAGTTCTTCCGGGGTGGGTGGGAGGACGTGTTTGGCTCCTCTTTCTGCTGTCTGCCGTGAGTGGGCTTCATTCCGTTTCAGATTGATGCCGCCCGCCGTCCGGCCGAGCACACAATACATGAGACAAATACATGAAACTGTATTTTATTATTAATGCTATCTTTATTGTTTAACTCCTCAAATACAACGTTAGACAAAAACATCCATATTACGAATATTATGTATTTGTATCTTTTATATCCGCCGAGTGGTAATTACGACGTCACTTCTGGAGTCTTCAGCTGATTTTTTTTAAACGTTATTACGATGCATTACTTACTGGAACAAAACTGAGCAACGTGTTGTTGCTTTTGACAAAACTACTGATTATATATATTTATTACATGGCTTGCTTATATTCTAATGTAGAATGCGGTTTGTTATTTTCTTGATAACAGACCATTGCTAAGTATAACACACCGTTGCCATGCATAGCAGAGCGTTGCCAAGGACGCAGTTCTGTTCCCTCCGGAGGAGAGCTATCAATAAATCCGCTAGAAGAAGATTGGCGTTGGGGTCCTGATCACCCCGTCGTTGTTGTATTCGCTATACATGGGTTTCTCGGCAACGTCATCACTGCTTGCGCATGCAACCGGGGGGCAGAAAGAAGACGTGTTTTGCTAGCTAGCTAGTAGTAGTGGTGGGCAGATCGAGGCTTCGTGAAACAATGAAACCGTTGAAGCAAATGTGCCATATTGTGTCGAGGCTTCGAAACAATCCAACACCCGTCTCAACGATGACACCTAGTGGTCACTTGCAGGTGTTGATCTAAAACAACCTTGACAATGAGCCATTTTTTATTATTGTATTTTTCTAATATGTGAAGCTTGTAACCTGTAGGCTCCTCACTGTGCATAATGTTATTTTGGTCATGACAAAAGAATATTAATAAAAGAAATCAAGCCACAATGTCTCAATTCTTTATAGATCTTTATTCAAAAATATGAATGTCCCAACAGTTTATTATATTTCAATCATAATTATCTATCTATATCTATATATCTATATCTATATATCTATCTATCTGTGTATCTATATATGTATCTACCTATCAATATGTTAATGTGTCACTATGTATACTCTGTCTGTCTCTAGCCTATCAGTCAATGTGTAAATTTAAATGTAAGCCTAAATATAACTAAACAACTCGCACTATGAATGTCACCACTGTATATCACCAAAAATCCGCTATCTCAAAATCAAACTCCTCTCACAAAAACCCACGAGGTCAAGATGCTTTGACTTCACTTTTATACTAATGTGCGATTGTGTGTTCCCGACCCTGTCAATCAAACGCTGATTCATGCCACCTGTTGAAACACTTGTGAAACACTCCGATGTTTCATTTAGCCGTAGTCACGTGACATGGGTGTTTTGAATCACGCTTTGAATCAGTGTTTCGAAACATCTCATCAGCGCTTCGGGATCTCGACAAAGCTTCGGAACGTCAGTTTCACTTCAGCCATCCCTAGCTAGTAGGCGGCATAGCGTAAGTCAAAATGCCAAGGAGTTGTTGCGTAGTTAGTTGTACAAACAGAGCCAGTGATGGGTGCCTGATGTTTAACATACCTAGGGGGAAGCATGCTTTTGCCAAAAACCGGCGGAGGTTATAGCTTCAAGCCATAAGAGGGGCAGATTGGGGTCATATGCAAGAGTCAGGCTCCCATTGTATCAATCAGAAAAGTTGCAGCTTGTGTAGGTTGACCAGACGTCCCGGTTTGACCGGGACAGTCCCGATTTTTAATTGCTTGTCCCGAGTCCCGACAAAAGGTTGTCGGGACGCTAAAATGTCCCGGTTTACACCAGGAGCGGCGTCAGCCGATTTTGCCGTGTCTTCAGCCCCGAATGTTTTGAGTGTAGCCCCGAATGTAACTTTGTCCATTTATTTTTCCGAGGCAAAAAAGAACGGGCAGCTACGTGCGGGGTCCGACCATGTCTGTATTTATCACCTAGCAACCGTCTCTCCGTGAGGAAAGCTGTGAAAGGGGTGAAGTTTTCGGAGGAATCGTAGCCAAATCAGTCTAATACAGTGATGCCATCAACACAAAGTTTAGGAGCGCAATACTAATGATTTAGTTTGAAGTTCCCGTGATGTGACGTTTCCAGTCTACGGTTCAGACTCAAACACACGGAGCTCTGAAGCAGACCTGTGGGTCTCTTAGTGTCCGCTCTCTGTAAAATGCAGCGCAGCTTCAGGTTCATGGATGCGCTCAGCTGTGGCCATGCTGCAGCAGATGTGTTTCGTTTGTGCTCCGTGTATTTCTTTAGTTTCGGGTTTCTACCTCTGACGTAGAGCAGCGTACAGCCACTTCCATAGCTAAACAATTTGTCTCATTCAGAGACCAGAGACCCAAACGGGGCTCTGTGTCTGTCAGAAGGTCTGAGATCTACCGTATCAGCAGAGCAATTACGTAATGCACAGCAGACTATGGTGCAGGTATAGATTATTTTCTAAAATATAGCTTGTGATTTTATTCTTGTAATAGCCTATTATCACTTTATTTTTCTCAAAATATCACGACTCCTCCAAATCACAGAGAATACTACTGTGTTTATATACTTTGAATGTGCACAAAGTTTTGGACAAGAGCAGTAAATCTTGCTCAAACATCTGAAATATTACAGTCCAGGGGTTTATTAATAAATTAAAATGAATGAATGTATCATTGAGGTGAATAATTGTCAGATGCACATTAAGGAGGTTACTTTACCAACAAAAGACGCAAAACAGGAGGTAAGAGTAAATGATGCCTATAGCAGGGCTCGACATTAAAGGAGAATTCTTTTTTACGTTAATCTTGATCGCTATAGCTACGCGAGTACTTTCGATAGAAAAAAACCCGACCCGAATCAGTGCAGGTAACACGGAGAAGCTGCAGCTACGTACTACAAGCGTCCCCTGAGCTAAAACGGCAGTGCTCGGGGCAAGTTTTAGAGTGCCTTTGTGCCTCTTAACAGACACAATATGCAATTAATATGTCTGTGCCACAAGAACAGGGCCCTTACGTGTCAACAAGATGCGTTTTCAACTCAGACATGCGGTGGTGGTGTGGCTATGTCCTCCAGAGGACAGGTCATGTCACGTCTTGAAGTGTATTCCCCCCTAAACAAAACAATAGTGCTGTAGTAGCTGTTAGCTGCTAGCTGCCCTCCGGTGAGTGTGTACAGCCAGATAGCTGTTAGCCGTTAGCTGCTAGCTGCCGTCCGGTGAGTGTATTCAGCCAGGCATCTGTGATAATCATCCCAATAAAAATCCACGGAGCGCCCGGTGGTGTGGCTATGTCCCCCAGTTACTGAAGGCTAGCTTTAGCTTGTGCTTGGAGCAGCAAGTTCATCTGCCTGTTTCCCCTCTGTCTGTCAGTCTCGTTCTTTCCAACTCTTGAGGCTAGTTCTTCGTCTGTATACTCTGGTTCGAATAAATAAGGATGACCATCAAACGCAAAAAGGCTCTTCCGTGTGTTGCATATCTGCTATATTCTTCATACTCCAAGCTTCTTCCGTTATAAACAACTCCGCTTTTCACTCTTCACACACACTACGCTCCAATCTGCAAATTACTGTTTACCTTTTTCTGCTACAACTGAATTCCCAGGAGACCGCTAGCGATGCAACAGCTAGGCTTCAGTAACGCTATTACTATGCAAGCCACAGACATCGTTTATCCCGTTTCCATGTTGTTACATAGTCACTGATATGGTCATAACCACTACAGTGCTCAATTACCTATTTTTGAGGGGAAATAATCTAAACCTTTCGCTGCAAAGGCATGATCTGTCCTATGCTGGATATCCACCAACCCACGGGCGCTCCGTGGATTTTATTGGGATGATTAGCACAGATGCCTGGCTGAATACACTCTCCGGACGGCAGCTAGCAGCTAACGGCTAACAGCTATCTGGCTGTACACACTCACCGGAGGGCAGCTAGCAGCTAACAGCTACTACCGCACTATTTTTTTTTTAGGGGAATACACTTCAAGACATGACATGACCTGTCCTCTGGAGGACATAGCCACACCACCACCACTCCGTGGATTGTTTTTGGGATGATTATCACAGAAGCCTGTCTGAATACACTCACCAAACGGCAGCTAGCAGCTAACGGCTATCAGCTAGCAGGGCAAGCTAGCTACTGGCAGGATCGAGACAGGGACCAGGGTAGGTGAATTTAAACAATGTCTGAGTTGAAAACGCATCTTGTTGACACGTAAGGGCCCTGTTCTTGTGGCACAGACATATTAATTGCATTTTGTGTCTGTTAAGAGGCACAAAGGCACTCTAAAACTTGCCCCGAGCACTGCCGTTTTAGCTCAGGGGACGCTTGTAGTACGTAGCTGCAGCTTCTCCGTGTTACCTGCACTGATTCGGGTCGGGGTTTTTTCTATCGAAAGTACTCGCGTAGCTATAGCGATCAAGATTAACGTAAAAATTGGCCGGAATTCTCCTTTAAGGCTTGTCCGCTTGTCCGAGACAAATGGATTTTCTGTAGGACAAGTGGAAGAGAAATTTACTTGCCCCACTGGACAAGTTAAAACTCAAACAAATCAAAATGCCACTCATTTCGTCAATGTTACAGAATTGAAACAAATACATATTTTACCCCACAATCCCGGGCAGCGGGTCGGCGGGCCGCTAACGTTAGACCCAGCCCGCTGTTCAACGCATTCTCCGAAAGCGAAGCAGCATGTAAGCACGGCGAGCTAGCCGGTGTTAGTGTGCTTTGTGCTTTGTGTGGATGAAGCATTATATACGTTATTATGTGCCACTCATTCCGTTTATGTTACAGATTTTACTTTACCGATTTGAAACAAATACATTAACTAACGTTAGACCCAGCAGCAGCGGGTGAGCGGACCGCTGACGTTAGACCCAGCCCACTGTTCAGCTCATTCTCTGTAAGCGATACAGCAAGAAAGCACAGCGAAACCAGCAAGCCAGGCAGCCGGTGTTAGTTAGCTAACGTTAGCATGCTAACTCCGCTTTAACGTTACCCCGTCCCCACATCGTTCACAGAAAACGAGCCGAATAAAGCTGTCACTCGTGGCGATAGAAGTGTGCTTTGTGCGGATGAAGCATGAAGTTAATTTGACTCTTGACGGTTGGCTCTCTGCCTCGTAACGCTGCTCCGCTACTCGTTTGAAGCGGATTATATATCAGGAAATAATCAACTGTAAAGTAGCTACACCTTTTTAAAGGATCCCTTGGTATGTGAAATTGTAGAAAGAAAAAAAAAACACGTTGACACCAACATTTAGTGGCAAAATCCATTGTTATGTCTACAAAATTATTTTAGATATAGTATAAGTTCAAGTCACCACTACCTCTGGTCAAAATATTGAATTAGTATCTCAATATATTGACTCAGTATCTCAGAATATAAACAAAGAATATCAAAGTAATGAGAAACTATAAAATATTGACTTAATCTCAATATATTGGCTTAGTATCGTAATATATTGACTTAGTAACTCAACATATTGGTTCAGTATCTCAATATATTGACTTAGTAACTCAAAATATTGACTAAGAATCTCAAAGCAATGAGAACATTCAAAATATTGACTTACAATCTCAATATATTGACTCAATATCTAAAAATATCTCAATATATTGACATAGTAACTTAGAATATTGACTAGGAATCTGAAAGTAATGAGAAACTTTAAAATATTCACTTAGAAATATATTAACTTCTGCACACCGGCGTGCAAAGTATAACTTTGTATTATGAGTCTGGAGATCCTTTTTTCTTGTTGAAGGGGAAATCTGTTCTTGGGACACATTTGTTTCTACTGTTTAAACTGAATTGTATTAATATTGATAGTGTTTGGATGCTTTCAATGGTTTCTTCAAATTCTGCATTAGCAAAACACAAAAAAAATTATAAAATGATGAATCTTTACCCGGACAAGTGACTTTTGTTCATGGACAAGTGAAACGTAAATGTACTTGTCCGAAGGACAAGTGCCTCAAAACGTTAATGTCAAGCCCTGCCTATAGGCTACATGTGTGCTGACTCAGATATAATTCGAAAAGTCCATCCAAAGGAGAATTAATAGTTGAAAGCAATACAGAATGCCTGACAGCCTTACTGCAATATATTCCATTATGTTTTTATATTTGGATTGTAATCTGTTTCTCTTTAAATAAACATATTTGCAGCATACATTGATTCAGAAAAAGGTAGAAATAGGTGCATAAAAATTCACCAGAATGCAGGAAATTAAGTGTTTAATGCTCAAAATTTTCAATAAATCATTTTAATTACTTTGCTGTTATTGGAATAAATAACACTTAAAACAATCATTTTTAGAAAAAATCTCACACTAAACTGAAAAAGGCTGTTACTGCAATTTTGTTAATTTCACAGGAAAAAACACTTATTATTAGACAAGGAGCCTAGGATCAAAATAATGAAGTTACTGTCTGTGTCTGTGTCTGAACAGGGCTGGCACATGTTCACGTTAAAAAGCGTGTGCGTGCACAAACACACTACAGTCACGCGCAAAGTGTCCCGGTTTTAGCTCCAGGAAATCTGGTCACCCTAAGCTTGTGGTTTTTCAGCTAAGTGATATCTACCTGTCAGGGCTGTGGTACTCGAGTCCGGACCATAGACAATTAAAGGTCCGGACTCGAGATAAGTTTAGACAGCTAGCTAAAGCTACGCCGATGTTTTGCTAACGTTAGCGCAACAGTATTAGCCTAGCCTACTAGGTAAATATTACGACTGCCTTCGGAGTTTACTATATCTGCGTCCACGTTGCCAACGTAGGACCTGTGACGAAATTCAAAGTGTAAATATATGCAATGTATGTCAAAAGTCTAGCCGCGAGGTTTCCCCATTGGAATGAATGGCAAACAGAGCTATAGCTAACTTCTCATAATGAGAGCTCTCCAGCTCACAAAAAATTATTAAATTGTAATCGGTCAAAAACGTTAGCTTTGTAAGACCATAGAGTGTGTGTTATATAAATACCATGACGAAATTCAAAGTGTAAATATATGCAATGTATGTCGAAAGTCTAGCCGCGAGGTTTTCCCATTGGAATGAATGGCAAACAGAGCTATAGCTAGCTTCTCAAAAAGAGAGCTCTCCAGCTCCCAAAAAATGATTAAATTGTAATCGGTCAAAAACGTTAGATTTGTAAGACCATAGAGTATGTGTTATATAAATGCCATGACAAAATGAAGGGACTAAGACAATGTGCACTGAGACAAAAATGCTTTTGCATTATCGGACCAGCTCACCAATCTGGCTTTCTGCCCCTGGTATGCGCACGCACCCTGTAATGTTTGTAAACAGGAAACTCGTCTATAACAACGCTCTACATTATCTCTTACGTACATTGAAGCGATATAGACACGCTGATCGCCGTCTGATTCTGTGAATGAATGCCCGCATTGCATCGTGGGACATCGGCTTTGAATGCGCCCAGGGCGGCTCATATCATAGCCTACTGTTCTGTCTTATTTACTGTAATATTTCACCGGTAAGAAGACCGAAATAATATTATTAAAATAAAGAAATGCATACCATGATAACAGCTAAATACATGTTGAAAGATGTAGCGTTATAGTTTTAAAAATATCAATAAACAGCAAAGCAATCCAGCTTCCCTGGCCGAAATAGACCGAAATAATAACATCAAAAGAAATACATATAAACCGTGATAAGATCTGGTGAATAAATGTTGATTAAAACAGCGGTTATTGGGCTAAAAATACCAATAATATCAAAGTTGTATCCAGCTTCTCTGCTGCAGCCGAGTGGCAGAAAGTTTCGTGCTGTGATTACGTAAGATGCTTCTCATTGAAATACATTAGTATAAAAAACGTGACCCCAACACGTAAATCTTCACAATAACGTAATGGTATCACACGTAAATCTTCACAATAACGTAATGGTTTCACGTTCTAATAGATTTAATTTCGTAATGCCATCACGAACTGACGTGAGACTGGGTTGTACACGCACATAGCAGAGGTTGCAAACTGTGGCTTTTTTGTCGACAACGTTTGCGTTGTCGACATAACTCACTGGAAATCCAAAATACTTCCACACCGGTGAATTCAGTGAAAGAGGAGGCAGTTTTGACTTAGCATTTTAGTTAGCAATAATAAGCCTGTGTCCATATTATCTCCTTACATATACCTACGCTCTCTGTCTCTGCAAGATTGGGAATGATTGAGATTTCTCTTGGCACAGATACCAGAAGACTTACAACTTTCAGACAGGTTGCTCACGTCACATTTACGTTGTCTCTCTCAGTTCGAGGCTGCGCAGTAACGCTCAGCGCTCACCGGAAAAGTGCTTCTAATATCCTTCACCGGTCTCCGTCCAGAGCAACGGGATCTGTTGGTCCAGTTTATATACTGTCTATGTTTTTTTTCTATGTTTTGTTTCCGCTTGACAAGCTGACTGGAAGTGACATGGGGGCGTTAATTTCGGTGACACCCTTACTTGTGCCTAACTAATGTTTAACACCAGTGCTGTAAAAATGACATTTTTCCCTCCTCCTGCAGAAGTAAAATAATGATGTATACAGTGAACATGAAAATGTCAGTGCAAACTGAACAATGGTGAGTTGTTTTTACAAAAAGGTATTGAAATTGTATTTGTATTTATTTAGGTTTCTCGTTGCTAAGGAACCTGCAGTCTCTCACCAATTTTAAGTGATGCTTGCTTCCAACGTTAGTGTGCTTTTTTATAATACAATACAAAAAAGTTTTTTTTGACGAGGAGGTTGGTATTGAAAAAATGTCTGCATATGCAGACATTATGTAGCAACATAATAGAATGGGTAGCTTTTGATTGATGCCACGAGATGTAAACATCAGGGGCCTCATGTATTATACATCACAATCAACATGAAATTGAGTGCACATGAATGAGTGACCGACCCCGCCTTGTCTCCTCCCATAAATGAATATGGAACTTACTATAAATGCGCCCCCAACGTCATTCTTTGTCCAATCACAACGGATTATCCCGCTGCAGACGAAAAAAAACAAACTTCCCCGACTGAGGTTGAGGTGCTGATCGTGGAGGTGGAGGCGAGAAAAAAAATATTCTGTTTGGAGGTTTGTCATCTCGGATAAGCAATAAAAGAAGTGTTCAGTGTTTCTGTTCACTCATTTGAAGAAACTTTTCCACGCTGAGCTGCTTTTTGTGAAACTGTGTTCCTCCTATAGCTGCAACTATATCTTAATAAAATACAAAAACCTAACTTGGTTTAGTCTTCGACTGTCTTTCACTTTACTAAAGTTACAAAACTTTACTCCTTCCACAACAGTATTTCCCTGGTTTTAACAGTAAAGTTATGGCAGCTTCAGTCAATGTCCTGGGCAAAGTACCATTAGCTTTCGAGTCATTAAACATTTCAAGTAAACGTGGAATTAGTTGCCCAGCAGATTTCTTAAAAAAAAAAATTCAACTGGGTACCCATTAGGGCCCGGTGCCTTTCCATTTTGCATGGTCCTAATAGCATCCGCAATTTCGGTGTGCGAAACAGGGAGCTCTAATTCTGCTCTACTGACTGCACTAATTGTGGGCATATTTAAATTGCTGAAAAAATTATCCATAACTGTATCGTCTTTAGGAGCTTCAGATGAATAGAAATTTGAATAAAATGCCTCAAATGTATCATTAATTTCTACAGGATCAACTGTAAGTTCCCCATTATCTTTCATAATACACGAGATATGCTGCTCAGATGCTCTACTTTTTAACTGGTGGGCTAAACGATGACCCGACTTTTCCCATGTTCATACATAATGCTGTGTGATGTCAACAACATCCATTCAGTTTTTTCTGATGCCAACAACTCATACTTTGCCTGAAGTTCTACTTTTTCTTTATAAAGTTCTGGGCATGGGGAAGCTGAATATTGGCTATATATCACCTGTATAGCTTTGATCAATCTTTCTTGCTCTAAACATCTGCTTTTATTTAGCATGGATTTATATGAGATAATATTCCCCCTAATAACAACCTTGAGTGTCTCCCACAAAATAGTTAATCACCTCTATTAAATTCAAGAAAATCATCAATGGCTGATGAAATCATTTGGCAAAATCCCTTCTCTTCAATAAAGAAGTGTCCAATCTCCATGGAGTATACTCCGCAATTTTGTGTAATAAAGATAGGTCTAAAAATACCAGGGCATGATCTGTTTCAATTATAGTTGAATATTAAATTTTTTTAACCAAAGACAGCAATGCACTATCAATGAAGAAATAATCAATTCTACTATACATGGCCCGTGTGCATGGGAAAAATTAAAATACGTTTTGCTCAGTGGAAAACCGAAACGCCATAGGTCAATACTGATCCATGAACATTGACAATCTTTTTGTCATTTTGGAGGGAGAATTAGATTTTGGATTGGAACAGTTGTACAATTTAGATCTCCTTCAAAAATTAGAGAATGGTAATTGAGACTTGGAATGGATGCTATCACTCTTTCTATAAATCTCTCATCGTCCCAATTAGGAGCATATACGTTCACCAGTATGACCCTAATACAATAACATATCGACCTTGTGAATCCTCTATTACCTTAGTTGGGTTAAAAGGAACTTTTTTATGTATCAAGATAGCCACCCCCCTAGATCTATGAGTAAATCCTGGATTAAATAATTGTCCCACACATGTTTTCTTTATCTGAGCTGATCTTTCACCAATAAGTGAGTTTCTTGCAAAAAAGCAATTTCACATTTAAAAAATTTCAAATGTGCAAATATTCTTGCTCGTTTCACAGATACATTCATCCCCTTGACATTCCATTTTATAAACCTGAGAGCTTCACCCAAGTCTAGATTAAGCCTACTAGTATTCATATGACGCACCTCCCCATACCCTTAAACCCCCCCACACCCCACACAACAAAAACATAACAAACTGAAACCCATAGCACGTGAACTGCCTATGTCTAGATCCCAAAATGGGATAAAAGGCAGGCTCGCTAAAGATGCCTTACCGGTGAACATCCTTTAAAGGTATACGCCACCGTTTGTTGAAATAGGGCTTATCACAGTCTCCCCTAGCTGTAGATAGGTGGGCCAACGCATTTTTTGTGCATGCATCGTTTTAGTCCGGTGCAACACCGGCAGCGCCGCCGCTAGTTTGCTTAGCGTAGTGAATGGAATCCTATGTTGCTGGTTAGCATGTTGTGAGTAAAAGTGAGCCAAGAAAAGACAAAAAAACAACATAATTACTTGCACTGAGACAAACAATGCGTGGGCCCACCTATCTACAGTCAGGGTAGACCGTGATAAGCCCTATTTCAACAAACGGTGGCGTATTCCTTTAAGAACTATGTTATCTACAAGAGTCCCAACATCTGTCAATTTACATCAGTATAAAAGTGCCATACATTTTACAAGCTAATTAAAGCGAGTGTGCTTTTATCAATTAACAGAAGAGTACCTAGTTATCATGCAGTCTAGGTTGATTCCTCTGAGCTCGTATTTAGTCCATCACCTCCCTTCACTCGATGGACCAAATGCGCTTGTTGTAGAATTCCTGTGCTTCGTCTGGTGAGTCAAAGGTAAGCGTCTCTTCCCCCAGAATCACTCTCAGGCGGGCTGGATACACCAGGCGGAATTTCACTCCCTTCTCATACAATGCTTGTTTAACTCCGTTGACAGCCCTGCGTTTCTTCGCCCAGGTAGCACTTAGGTCGGGATAGAACTGAAGGCTAGCATCGTGGAACTTAACCTCATGGCTCCTTGCCCAACATAGCGCTGCTTCTTTTTGTTGAAAGCTCCGAAAAAACACCACAAATGCTCTAGCAGGCTTCCCGTGCGCTGGTTTAGGAGCCAAGTATCTATGTGCTCTCTCCAGTTCAGGTGGCTCAGTGAAAACACTCAACCCAAGACATTCCATAAGCTGGTTTTCATATCCTGGGGTGCAAGTCCCCAGGTGGCGTTGTCGGTCCCTACGTTTCCTCCCCTTGTCTTTAGTCCCCCCTCCCAGTATTTATATATTTAAAATATTCCACACCACACTAGCAAGACTAGCCTGCTGTGTCGACAGTGTTTGCTGCAAGGATTTCGGTTTGCCACTCATTCCAGTATGTATGATCCCACAAAAGCAAAATTTGAAAACCAGGGTGATGTTAAAACCGTAAAATTTCACAAGTTTACTGGGAGCTCCGTACTGAGTGTCTCACCCCCACAATGCCATACCGGAAGTCCCTGTGCTGACCAACTAATCTTTGTGTCCGTCCTGAATGACTGACTGAATGGGGAAATAAAAAGATCTTTACACTGAAGTTCTCAGACTGGATGCAACAGCTGCTGAATTCTGAGACTCCAGCTGAACATTGCAAGAAGAAAAAAGCATGTTGATACGGGCAAAATATCCTAACCTCACACCGTCTTCACTGAAGGGTTTTCTTGCTTGCTGGTCAGAAAGACAGCATTTAGAGTCCACCGGTCTACTCTTGACAAAACCATCAGAATGATAAAGTGGCCTGACAGCCATTGAATAGGCTAGGATACACACCATCTTGCCGTAGTGCAATCTTCATTGCTGGAGGTTGGTGAATGAGCAATAAAAAAGGAATCCCTGCGGGAAAGAAAACGGACGGTCAGCATTTGAGAGGTGCTCAACCATGTGCGGGGAGTCTTCTCACATGCAATCAAGACAAAATCATGAACACAGGACAATGGGATAGCTCATCTCTCTTTCCCAGACGGTGTCTCCGGTGATATGGCAGGGACAATGGAAACGTGGACTTTTTGCTTTGTAAAGAAGACAACTATTTCCCCCTTGCTTCACAGAAAAGAAAATCGGTGTACCTGCAGTACGCTGTAGACGGATTGTAAAGGTAGTTGGGGGAAGGGGGCTGACTTGGAAGACTTTGCTGCAACATCAGGCAGCTCGGTAGAATGGATGGTCTTGAAAGAGCCGAGTTAACAGAAAACAGCCAGGAAGATGCATCATAAGGCTCTAGCTGGAGGACGTGTCTGTGCAGCGCCGTATCAGGGGGCCCGAACCATGATTGGCTCTGCCTGTTTTGTCATTTGTTAACTTCACTCCTCACCCCCCTAAAAAACACAGTCAGCCACAGAGCAGCATGGATAATCTTGACAAGATCCTATCAGAGGCATCTGTTAACATGGAGCGTGCTGCTTTGTAATTTAATGTGACTGTTGTTGTTAGTGCAGTGAGCTGAGCAGCCTCCTCACAGCAGATATAAAGGGGGGGAGACACTCTTGGCCTCATGCACTCTTCAGTTCAGTTGGAATAGTTTTACTTCCTGCATCAGGACAGTTATTGCAATTATAATTGGTGAAATTTACTGGTACAATTTTTTCTTCCCCAGTTGCATTCAATTTACCTGAAAGATAGAAAAAGGTATAGAAAAAAAATACTTTAAATTACCTGAAGAATTATAACTTCTTCAAATACTGTAAAATACATATCTTAAAGCACTATTAAATCAATGTTGTGAAAAAGCATACACATCTTTGGGGAAGCATCACTATTCATCTAGAGCACAGTGGCAAAACAAGGATCCTAAAAGGCCTCGAGAGAATCAACATGAACGACTTTTGGAAGTAAAAAAACAGGGTTTAAATGTTCAGAGCAGAGGAAAGTAGACTTAAAGCAAAAGACAAAGAAACATAAGTAACCTAAATATAAGGACAGGCACAGATGGGTGGCAGTAAGAGTAAACATCTTATGGTGTCCTCAAATTCAAAAACTTCAACAACAGGACATATCAGAGTGCGCTATCACTCTTATACCATGGCCGCTTAACACGGACAATGATGATCCACTATGTAGCTGTAAATTTAACCCACCATAGGCACCATCATATTAGGCAGTTGCTATAGTTACCAGTTAGCAGTTAAAAGGATAGGGTTAAAAGATTTGTTTTTCTAATACAATAATTACATGCCAATATGTTAATTGAAAGAGTTCCTGGTCACTCTAATCATTGCTCCTGTCCATAATGGCTGTGAAGTCAATGCATTCTAGTGACTACACTGCAAGAAATCCACATCCCTTGTTCTGCTGAAGCGAATATGAAGCTTCAACATTCTGAGGTAGCTAAATCGAGTTAGTATCATCCAAGTCATCATCATCAATTTACAGTCTGATGCAGCTCAGCAAGGAAGCACTGTCAGGAAAAATACACAGAGGGAATTAGAATTACATACATATTACGTACTCAAACAACTGTATCTTTGGAAGATACCCAATTAATTTAGCTAATTAAATACGCTATCTTGCTAAGTCAGTATACCTATAATATACATTGTGCACTGACTTAAGGGCACCCCACACCATCACTGTATGTCTAAATCACATGTACCCAGTATTTTCTGTGCAAGCCTGCACGCTGGGGTTGCTTGACATGTATCATTGCATCAACTCGTCCAGCCTGTCCTCCTTAACTCACAACTCCTTTAGTAGTTCACTCCACTTCACTTACTGTACATAATTCACTCACACTCCCTGATTCTCCCTCTTGCGCATTGTGCCTCATCCAAGATAAAGGAGAAAACAACCGTATAGGTCAATTATGCATGCAGCTCATTACGACCCACAATTACTTTTCTTGTTGGGCAGCGTTCTCTCGTGGCTGTAGTATATATTACAAGACCAAACAAGGAAGCGGGGTGATAGGCAAATTTTGCATAAGGAGGCAGGTAAGTGTGGTGGATGGGTCAAATTAACACAGGACTTTCAGGACTTTAGGAGACCATGGTTTGTGTCCAATGTGAAACAAAGTCACTTTGGAATTAACCAAATTGTACGTGATGCAATGATGTCACACCCTTATTTTAGTATCTTTACGTGACTCATTTTAAGATAATCCATGATGTTTTACTAACCCTAAATATTTTTGTTTCCTAAACTTAAATTATGTTAAAGAGAACAGTCACAAGATGACAAAAAAAAATTAAAATTTTATTCATCACATACAATTGACAGTACAATGTAGTGAAATTCAATTACTGTGTGTAATCTTTCCTAAGTATTAGGAGCAGTGGACAGCTATACATACAGCATCCGGGCAGCAACTTGGGGTTCACTGACACTTTGACATGTGACCGGAGGAGCCTGTGATTGAACCACCAACCTTGTGGTTGAGGGGTGACCACTCTACCTCCGAGTAGGGTTGGGTATCGACCGAATCACGTCAGTACTACCGAGTATTGGTTCACGTAAAGTCAAACGGTGCCAAATTTTGGTACCTGAGAGTAAGCGCAAGCTTATCTGTCTTCTGCATGTTGACAGAGAGCAGAGGTCCGACACACACGCGTGCAGGGGTGCAGAAAGAGCAAACTCTGCAGTTTTGTTGAAGTCACAGTGAGTCACGGCAATGCCGACAAAGTGGTTTGAACTGTGGTTACAGTTTTTCAAAACTTCACGGAGACACCTTTCACCGTGATATGATATTTATGGCGAGCCGAAAGCGGTCGCGGTGCTGTTGACATTACATTTCCTCTGACACGAGAAGGCACAACGGTGGTTTCTGTGCCCTGGGGGAAGACTGACAGGCTGAGGTTGCAAGGCAAGGCAACTCTACTTCTACAGCACCTTTCAGCACCAAGGCAATTCAAATTGTTTTACATGAAAGATTAAAGAGCAATTAAAAACAGTCATGATGAAAATAAAACAGACTAAAATAGAATAATGTACAAATACAAGAATAAAAGTAGAATAATTATTCAATTTAATAGGTTGTAGGGATGGGTTTGGGAGGAGAGAGGGAGGGGATTTATTTTTGTTTGTGTTTCATTTCTGTCAGTGTAAAATATTCTAAATAAATAACAATGTTCTAAGTATATAGGTTTGGAATTATTTTTACAACTGAAATATCTGTTTTTGTAATTACATAGGGAAAGTACCGAAAAAAGTACGGTTCGGGGGTACCTGAACCCTACCTCCGAGCCACAGCCACCCATACAGTCACATGATTAAACCGCCACTGTGCAGCAGTAAATACAACGGTATATGTTGTTTTGGAAATTGACCGATAATGTAGTTTAGGTATGAAAATGTGTTGATTCGGATACACTGGTGTTATTTTTCCAGAATCCATTCTTCTTATTACTGTCACTCCCAAGACTAGCACACAACCACACTAGCAAACCCATGGCTCTGGTATAATGAGAGTGAGTAAAAGTGAGAGAAAAATTGATTTCTCAGCAGTTACTCAACAATGTTCAAATACTTTATAAGAATTGTAACAAACTGTATAGCTGGACCAGTGACAGAGCCCAGGAGCTGTGGGTGTGAGTACTACAACTCCAAAGCAGTGGTGCTGAAAATAAGCATAGACATTTAGCCAATCCTGTATTAATAACAAAATGTCAAAAACTCACTATAATTCACTCAAGTTAAAATATCAGCATTAGCAACATTTATTAACTTACATTATCTCTCAGAACCACAGACACAGAAATAAATTATGTGAATCACGGATGCCTTCTGTTAGCCAAATTCCCCACAAGCACATGAAGCTCAAAGAGCAGTGCTGCAAGAGAGAGATGAAATTAGAGCAGTTGTACACGTGTGGACAGCAAAAAAAAAAAGGGGAAATGAAGGAGAGCGGGACACCCACTTGGGAGTAGTATATTGAGCCGGACCTCAAGGTGCACTACAGATCAACCCCTCTGTGAGCCGTGGGGCTAATCACAATTTTAAAGCATCCCCGCGCCACATCTCGGAATGACCCATAAGGGCAGACTCAGAGCCAACCTCTCAGGAAGGTGTCCCCATTGGACTCATTATAAATGGATGCTGTGTTTCTGTCAGACATGCTGGACGTGAGGGTTTTGATCAGCTCAGCCAAAGGAGAGAATTTTGCACTGGGCTTGCACCTTGAAATACAGAACTCGCAACGGTGTTTTCGGACGATACAGTCAGGAAGAGTAACCCTGTGCTTAATGCAAAGCTCTGTCCCTGGTGACTGCGCAATCTAGTGATGATTATCCTCTCTTTTTAGTGATTAAGAAAAATCATCTTCCCTCTCTCCTTGAAGGTTAATACTGTGGGTCATTTCATTCTCTGAAGAGGAAATTAAACACAGAGAGTAAGCCTTGAGCTATCTGGATGCATGGCTCCATTACTTATATTCCATAATACATCTTTGTATTTCATTATATCCTGTGCCTGCTTTCGTTCCAGTAAGCAGTCCAGGAATCAAAGATAGCAGTTACTAAGCAAATGGGTCCCTATGCAATAGCTTTTCATCCCCCCCCATTTTTATTTTTCTCAGCCAACCAATCGCTGCACTCTGTGTGAGTGCATAAGAGCATCCTCTTCTTTTCCTCCCTTAGGGATAAAAGTCACCTTCTCCAAATCTCATTGAACAAAAAGTCACACAGAAAATAAAAATAAAATAAAAACTAAACTATATTCCGCCTGCACACAGAGTTCAAGCTTAGAGAGAACAGGGTTGGCACTTTTTAGTTACCTCTTTGTCAGCAGGAACAGAGAGAGAAAGATAGTGAGAGTCAGAAAGAGAGGGACAGAGAGGGAAAATAAAGCCAAGGCAAGTGTGTGAACAGCATTATTTTTCTAATTTACATGAATTGAGTTGCAAGCCCTTAACTCGCTACTTCTTAGACTCTAACTCCTTTAGTAGTTCCCTACATAATTCACTCACACTCTCGGACTCTCCCTCTTGTGCATTGTTGCTCATCCAAAATAAAGGATCAGAACAAGTGAATCAGGTCATTCTATATCATTAATGAGACATGAGAGGCATGCAAAGCTTAACTGTGAAAGGGAGCTGTAATAAGCCCCAAACAGGTACCGCTGATGTGTTTCGATTGACAGGTATTTATTTCTCACAGGCTTTAAAATGTTCATGCCCTTTTGGCAGAGCAAGAGCCACAAGCTGCTCTTGAAAACTCCTTGTAATTTGATATGTTGAAGGGCAACTATTATATAGCATTTTCAGGATTATACTTGCATTTTGTGTTTGTACTACAACATGTTTACATGCTTTAATGTTAAAAACCCTTAACATTGGCAGCCCAGATGACATTGTTTACTGCCGTTAGCCATGTAGCTACTTTAGTTAGCAGTTGACACTTACAGAATGTAACAGCAATTTCTACAGTCAAAAATCACAAATAAAGGCTTGTAAACCAAATACTAGTAACAGAAAATGTTTCAGGAGTAATGTGACCCAGAACTGGGGAGAATTTAACGACACTGGCAGCCAAGGTGACATTGTTTACTGCCGTTAGCATGTAGTTACATGAGACAATGTTAACATTGCAGAGGCTTAAAAAAAAACACTCCAGTCCTGCCTACCTGGAGCAGATGACCAATGATAGCAGGCTGGCTTAGAGTTGCGTAACACTTAGCCAAGAGTAGAAAAAAAAATCTTGAAACCAGAGCGTTCAGAACAGTTGGAAATCTGAACGTTTTAGCTCATAGGGATTTGTCTAAAATACGTTTACATCATTATTTGAAGTTTTGGACAAGTTTAATATGAAAATTCAACATTATGACATTGTAGAGATGACAGACACATGGAAAAGCATCATATGTGACCTTTAAGGCCTTAATGATTATTATGGTTTAATGCTGCCATCTGCCAACTGATCCTAAAATACTTTGGAAAGACATTCCTTTGTCCTTTTTTTGTCCCGCATTTTTGTCACATTACAAAGGTAGAGAAATGCCAACAGACTGCATTTCAAGCCAACCGAGAACTTGATATTTCACTGTTTCAAAATTCGTTGATAGCAATCACTGGCCTGACCACTGTTACCATGGAAACTCGTGTCTCTGGTGTTGATTGACAACTGACACATTTTGATCGCTGACTCATCTCTGATATAGAGGTACAGCTGCTCATTCAGTCAAGCAGCCATAAGAACACCACTTGGCAGATGTCAATGTGCATGTACATTATCTTTTATACTTCAACTTTTGAACATTTTATTTCAAATGCATGGCTGATGTATAAAACTGTCTAAACCCTGAAATATTTTTTACATTTCATTTATTTTATTGAAACCAGAGATTCTGTAAGTGTTCAGAGATGATGACCTCAGCCAAATTGTCTACATTAAAGTGGTTAGAAAATCAATTTATTTTGCTCCTAATAATAAAGAGTCCTTGTATCAGCATTCATATGAAACCTAAAGCCCTACTCACCTCTAACGATTGTATGATTAATTAGGGGTCCAAGCCCCACATATTCAGCGGAGCTGTGGAACCTTATTGTTTTTCTAAGGATTATTATTATTTAATAATAACTACTTTTTCTAACTCCTTCTAGACCGTGCAACCGATCTGAACGAAACATGGTAAGTAGCATCTCCAGACCGACCTGACAACAAGTTATCAAATGAATTTTTATCGGATAAAAATTGCACAAATTACGCACAAACAAATTTGTATATTATAATAATGTAATATTATGAAGTTTGGCCACTAGGGGGTGCTACAAGTACAAAAAGTGTATTTATCATGAACGGCTCATCTGATTTTTATGAAATTTTGAGGGTATCATCTAGGGCCAGTCATGAGGCCATGCCTACAGTGGGGTACTGATTTGTCAAAGTGTGCATGGCATATGGGACCCAGGTTTGGATTCAACACTTACACTAATGTGAGCAACTTCAAATTTACAGTGTAGATGTACAATGGTTCATGGACCTTACATACCAAAAATTACACATTTGGACCACTAGGTGACGCTATAATGATGTAAAACATGTTTTTGCCCATAACTCCCACATTCCACATCGCACATTAGAAAAAACCTTACATCCACGTGTTCCTTGAATCAAGGTGAATCTGATGATATAGGCCACGCACATTTTCGCGAAGTAGTTTTTTCGCAATATCGTGCAATGCGCAAAACCAACTTTTTCTATCTCCTCCTAGGTTGTGCGACCGATCTGCAGGAAACATCGCCAGATGGACCTGACCAAAACTTATCAAAAGAATTTTGCTACATTAAACTATGCGCAGTTTATGACCAAACAAATTTTCTTAGCTAGCCACAAAACTTTAGCATATCTCGGCCAAATTAATAGGTATAATAATATGGGTATTACTGTTTGACATCCCACTCCAAGGTTCTGTACCAAATTTGGTGAGGATCGGCCATTAGGGGGCGCTATAATGAACGTAAATGCGTTATGACAAATAACTCAATGCATTTAAATGGGAAATTTGCAATGGCAATATCTCTGCCGCAGTAAATTCTATCATCACAAAACTTGAGATTATTGTTCAACATGCCACTCTGCAGCTCCATACCAGATTTGGTGATAATCAGCATTTAGGGAGCGTTATAATTGAGGTTGAAGCGTTTTGGCCTTTTACTCAATGAATGGGAAATTTGCTGTTGCATTAGACTACAGACTTTGGAGCTCGCACTTAGTGAAATTTCCTGACTTTTACCTCACCGCCGTCGTACTTGGGTTCTACCACGAAAGCGGGCTCCGCTTTCGTGGGCTCCGCTTTTGTGGGCTCCGCTTTCATCAGGGGCGACTTGCGTCAGGGGAGACTGGTGCCGGGGAGGATTGGACCCCATCATAACTGCTTGCAGTTCTAGTTAGATTAAGACGTTCAATCGCTTCTCCTGGGGAGTACAGATGGAACTTAGCTGGAGTAATCTTTAAATTGTGCATGAACCCTGTGAGAACTAAAAGTGAGTATGGTGCTAAAGTTTGACGGTGAATAAAACTGCGTTAAAAGAGTAATACATGGTTGCCAAATGGAGGGTAGAGCAAATGCCATTCCATTTTCATTTATCTACATGATTGTATGTGTGCAGATTTGTTTATATTTCTTCCAACGTCAAGAACAAAACCCATGCAGACAGAAGAGGAACAATATAAAAGATTGCAGCAAACTATAATATTTTAACATGAGCACCAGGTGTATATTTAAACTTCTTCAGAAATGTATTATGCCACTGAATAAGGCAAATTTTCCTCCCACTCAAGCACTTGTACATTCAGTCAGATAAAATGTGAATCCTCTCTTCAGTTGTTTAAATGCATTTAATTGTTTGAGTTAGCACCTGTCCTTAAGTGTATCTTCCATCATCTTCCGTGGCTGAGAGAATCAAATTATCTCCTGTGTGGTGTGTTTTTTTTTTCTCCATCTCACTCACTGTTTTGGCCCACGCCTCCTCCCTTTTTCCACACGACCCTAAAAGGATTCATTACTGACCAATTCTCCTGTCTGCTCATTTATTCAGAAAATCTGCTCACCATTGACTCTGATTACATGGACAAACAATGTGTTTACAGTTCTAAATTTCCCCATAATGAGATGACACTAAGTACAATATTGTCCACTTAACAAGCTCATAAAAGTAACATGCCAACATTCTGGAGGCAGGATGTAATTGATGGAAAAGATCTGTAATTTGAGGGGCAGGAGAGGAGGGAAGAGTGTGGTGATGAACTGGGTCACAACAAAGATATCAAGCTTGCATAAATTTAATACAAGTACAATAAATTGGTAAAAGTTGTGATGGAATTAAATATGCTGTAAACAAAACACAGTTACACATTAGTGTGTAATCTTATTTTAGTTTGTCATTCCTTTTGTTTCCTATCTTGTTTTTTACTGCCTATTATTCACTGTTTATTACATTTATGTATCAAGTTTAGGATCTAAGATACTTCGGCCTACATTTACAATGCAACTCTATTCGATTAAAGGGCAACTACTATATAGCATTTCCAGGATAATACTTTTGTGTGTTTTGTGTTTGTACTAAAACATGTTTACATGCTTTAATGTAAAAAAAAAAATGGAATCTGAGCTCTGCCTTGGCTCCGCACTGCAGCCTCGCTGTTGTTACACTAGTAGCAGCTAGAGCTACTGCAACGGAGTAGCTTTATAGCGACATTGTACCATGAAAAATCACCAATAAAGGCTTCTAAACCAAAAACTACACAACTGGACATGTCCCAGCAGTAATTTGACCCCGAAATTTGGGAGGAATGACCACCAATATTACAGTTATCTCGCGTTAGCGTGCAGCTACTTCATAGTTATGACTAGGCTAACTTTAGATTGTAAAGGAACGAAGCAGCACTTTCTACTGTAAAAACCAAACACTACCCAATCGGACATGTTTCAGCAGGAATGCTACCCGAAATTGTGGAGAATTTAATAAATTGGCAGCCAAGATGATAATTTATTACTGCCATTAGCATGTAGCTACAATAGTTAGCAGTGGACACTAATAAAATATAGCAGCACTTTCTACAGTCAATAATTGCAGATAAAAGCTTTTTAACCAAATACTACATGACCGGTAATGTTTAGGAGTAATGCGACCCGGAATTGGGGAGAATTTAACAACACTGGCAGCCAAGATGACATTTTTTTCCTGCCGTTAGCATGTAGTTAGATGTGACAATGTTAACACCACCGCAGTAGCGTGGTAAAAAAAAACACTCCAGTCCTGCCTACCTGGAGCAGATGACCAATAATAGCAGGCTGGCTTAGAGTTGCGTAACAGTTAGCCGAGAGTAGAAGAAAAAAAATGTTGAAATCTGAACGTTTTAGCTCATAGGGATTGGTCTAAAATATGTTTACATCATTATTTAAATTTGATTTGAAAATCCAACATTATAACATTGTAGATGTGACAGAAAATACGAAAAAGCATATGTCCACTTTAAGGAACTGCATGTTATCTTCAAATTTTTCTGTAAAGATGATGGATGGAACCAACATTTCAGATTGTTATTTCCAGATAGTTATTAAAAGCATCTTACTAAAACTACATTGAATTGATTTCTGAAATGTAACTGTACCCTTATAATGTACTGTAACTTTCCTCAGTATTCAGTCATGTTTCCATTCCACACAATGCATCAACTCTTCATTGTGAAGTGTCATTGACATTTAAATGTATATCTCAGTCAACGCTGAATGGAAGCAGTTGTTTTCCACAAACACAGAAGAGCTATGGACTAAAGCTCCAAGCACAAGTGCAACCTGGAGTTTGTAAGAGGATAAAGAGGGTAGAGGATTTACCGTGCATTCCACCCCTCTCCTCTCATCTTTTCGACTCATTTCTCTCCCTCCCTGCCTGCATTGGCTTATTGAACCTAGAATAACATAGGAGTTAACAGCCAGGAACAATTATAGCAACTATATATATATATATATATATATATATATATATATATATATATATATATATATATATATGAAAATATACAGATTAAAAAACCATTCCTGCTTTATGTTTCTTCTCAATTTGTCTATCTACACACTGTAGATCTACTTTCTGTTCTTTATTTTATTATTATTTATTCCCTTACCACCACCCTGATTCACTGAACCCTGCCTAGTATTTCCACTGGTTGATGGGTTAATCTCCCCACCCCCAACCCCCACCCCCGTATTCTCAGTCTTATCTGGTCACCCAGGTGTATAAGATCAGGCCCACTGTGCAGTGGTCCGTTTGTAATAGTAGTCTGTGTTGTGTGCTCAGTCACCCTGCTGTTTCACAGATGCTGTAATTCATCTGAAGCAGACTGTGGTTATTATAGAGCAGGAGGCGGTAAGAGACACTGGTTCCCTGGGTAAATGTGTATTGTGCATGTGTGTAAAGTTCATGATTAACACACCTTGTGCCATTGTTCTTGCACTGCAACCTCTGCACGTGTCCATTTAGGTGCATGCCAACACGCCTCACACACACTTTGAATAGAGATATGCCTGTAAGCCTAATATGTTGTGTAGCATCACAACAGCAGAGGAAACCTGATTTGCAATGATATGAATGATCCACATTGATTTATTCCTTATATACTACATGGGAAATCAATTACATGCAATCTGATGCACACACAAAACTATGTCCAACAACACACGGCTCTGTAACATTGTGTTTTCAGTTACCATGCTCTGTCAATGTGTCTCATATGGCTGACATGATAATATGATTGTCCAACGTGGTATCATGACTTCACGTAAATATACATGCCGACTTTCTTAAGCCAAGTGGCATGTTATCTGTCCGCATTTTGAGCTATCCGTGTGTACTGTATGTCTATGCTGTATACAGCGGATGTAAACATACTACGCCCTATGGCGTAAATTCACATGCAAACGCAAGGTAATGTAAGTTAATGAAGGCCAAATGGCGTTGATAAACACGCTAAAAAATGAGTATGCATCTTTATAACACGCCAATAATGGCATATGAATTGGCGTGTCTTACATACGGCATTTCATGAGATCAGTCTGGATTATCATATGGAATCACCCCTACGTATTGTAGGATTGAGAGTGACTGCTGCACAGATAAGAGAATAGAAAAAGAACAGGCACTTGCTTCTACCTATTACTTAATATAGCAGCAACACTTTTCATTAATTCTCCCTTATTTTTAACCCAATATTATATAATTTTAAGCAGATATATGTGTACCTATTAATCTATTTGGCAACAACTGTAACTCCTGTGGGCATCTACAAATGGAGGCTGTTGTATTAGAATATGAGAGTATAGATGTAATAAGTAATAAGTTACGATTGCTGACAAATGCTATCATTAATAAACATGTAAACATGTTGCTATAGCTGCTTATAACAAGATTATAGGTAAAGTGTTACCAACATAGCTGTACTTCAAATTTACAGGGACATTTAAAGGATACTGCTATTTACATGTCTGCTCTTCTGTTTGTCAAACAGACTCATCTTGGTAAGTGAGAGAGAAAGGTCTTAAGGTTTCCATTTGCTTGCAAGCACAAGAGGAATGTGATACCTGCCTTCTGAGGGGGAAAAAAAATGATAGCGTTTTCTTTTTGCAGAGTACACACTGACACTCGCTTACAGTCACAAACGCACATACTGTACAGCGCACATGCTGGCTTTAGTCAGTGAGCACACACAGTACCTAGATACACAGCTATACACAGATAAATCTATCATGTTGAGGTATTGTGCTGCTTGTGGTGCTGGGGTGAATTGCATGCCCCATCCCTCATCTGTGGTTTATTTCCTCCTAAAAATAAGCCGACAAATAAAGTCTGAGCACGAAAGAGACTTAAGCAGTTGGAGAAGCTTGGCGAGTTCCGACCGACAGATTTGAAGTCTCATCAGCTCTTGAGGGTCAATTTGATTTTAAATGCGGTTTGTTTGTCGTTCCGTTTCACTATATTTGAAGAACACTGCATGACTCTGTGAGGATAAATTGAATGAAGTAAGGTGATATGACAAACGCTATTCAAGTCAAAGGACTTATGTTAGGGACCTGATAAAAATGCATGCTTAGATGTGCCCTCAAGTGATGTGATTGGCTAATGCCATGTGGGAGTGTGTCTCCACGTCAACAGAATCCTGGTTTTGGTTGATAGGGAGAATAAGCATGGTAGCTAATCTTCCTCATTCCACACTCACCTCTTTAAATGGAAAGCACTAAAAGAAAAATATAGCATATTAAGTTAATGCACATTGTCAATCCCCTCTTGTCTCACATCTTTCTGTACCTCTGTGAATAAATCATTTCTGTTCATGCTTATGTGTATACATTTGTGTGTGTGTAAGTGTGTGTGTGTGTGTGTGTGTGTAAGTGTGTGTGTGTGTGTGTCACATACTGGAAATTGCTGTAAATAAATGCATTACCGGGGTAACTTTAACCAGTACCCATGGGTGGAAAACCATTAGGTCACCAATCAAACCCAAGACAATGGCTTTTTGTGGACTTTTCTTTATATTACTGTTGGCTTACTTACCTAAACAACAGTTACGTATTGTAACTCCAGATTCTATGCCTTCTAAGAGCTGTCACTATTGGATAAATCCCTTTGCTCATGCGCAGTCGTGAAGATTTCTTTTGCGCCCTTGTACACTGCATGGGCCTCTGTTACGTCCGCAGTTACTGTATATCACAGTTGTGCGACCACAGAACTGCTCCCAACATCAGCATTTTTCTTCAGCCAACGTTGGTGAAGCAGGTGGCCTGAATCTTAGAGGGCTACGCCTATACTCATAGAATCTGGAGTTACAATACGTAACTATCGTTCTATTTCGTATAGGCATAGCCTTCTAAGAGCTGTCACTATTGGGTCAAGGGCAAAGCTGATTTAGTCAATGCCACCTGCGACACAAGGTCCACAAGCAGAACATAGACTCAAATAATATATTATTTTGATAAAAACCTGTCATGATTATACTGATTGTAAGGCCCATGTCTGATCATGCAGACACACTGCAGAACACTGGCATTCCTCACAGCCACCCAAGTGCAGAAGGGATGGGGACAGCAGCCAAAACACATCAACAGCGCCTCATTCGCCATCAATTGTGGATAGGACCAAGTGAGTCATGGAGTCTGACATATCGCACAGATAAAAGCGGATGAATGGGCACAGGGATGCCCAGGAGGACACTGAGAGCCACTGTCAGCCAGCGGCATGCCCCTAAAAAGTGCTGCGGACGCTTATAGCGCTCTCGTAGAGTAGAGGGGGTTCCGCTCCCTCCATGCTATAGGCTTGGGTGATGGCCTCGCACAGCCAGTGGGACAGCCGCTGCTTTGAAAGAGCTGCACCTTGGGAGCGCTCTCTGTAGTGAACGAATAGCTGCTGTGTTCGTCTGATGTCTGCTATGTGTAAAACATATTGAGATAACGCGCGTACCGGGCAGAGTCGGTGAGACGCCTCCTCTGCGTCGTTGCTATGAGGCGGAGGGAAAAAAACCTGGAGGGAGAACATCCTCGACCGAAAGGAGCTAGTTAAAACTTTCAGTGTAAAAGAAGGGTTTGGCTGTAAAGTGGCCACGCTGCCATCCCCGTTAATGGAGAGGCAGGACGGTGAAACCATAAATCTCTCACCCTCTTAGCCGACGTCAAGGCGAGGAGAAGCGCTGTTTTCAGTGACAGCATCCTGAAAGGGGCTTGTGCCAGAGGCTCAAAAGGAGTTTTCCCAGAGCTCGGAGCACCAGGGCTAAGTCCCATTGGGGTGTGAGAGACCGCACAATGGGTTTCTGTTTAACGCTTGACCAGGGATTGCGCAAAAACTGACCTCTCTCCGTAGTCCTCGTGGCAGGATGAAATGGCCGCCGCATAGGCTTTGACTGTAGATGGAGCCAAGTCATTATCCACCAATGTTTGAGGATAAGTTAACACAAGCGGCAGAGGGCATGATGTGGGTTCTGCACCTTTCTCCATACACCAGCGCTGGAAAGCGGACCTGACCATCAGACCGCTCTGAGAGACAAAAGGTGTATGTGGGTCCCAGTAGGAGGCTCTTGGGTATCTCTAACAGCCAAGCCGAGCGCACGCCCCCCTGACGGTTTAGGTAAACTGCTGCTGTGATGTTGTCTGTCCCCACGACGACATGTCTCCCTGCTACAACTTGGGCAAAGTGCTTTAACACTTTCGGCACCGTGGATAGCTCCATGCAGTTTATGTGGGGGAGGGAAGAAACTGGCCATCTCCCTCCCACCACCTGTGATTTGCACATGCCTCCCCAGCCAGCGAGGCGTCTGTGTACACTGTTATGTGTAGAGCGTGACTGAGAGAGCGGCACGTGCATGCCTGTGTGTTGGCTGTTTACACAGCAGTGAGTATCCTACCCTCCCACCGCTGTGAAAAACGGTAGTTAGCTGTGGCGGGGGACTCCGTAATCCTCCATCGTTACGAGATCCAGTCCTCCAAACAGGGAGGAGGGAGAGCCGGGAAGGGAACCGTCCTCGCTGAAGAAAAATAGGTTGCAGTTCTATGGTCACGCAACTGTGATATACAGTAACTGCAGACGTAATAGAGGCCCGTTCAGGGCACAAGGGCGCAACAGAAATCTTCAAGACTGGGATTAACCCAATAGCGACAGCTCTTAGAGGGCGAAGCCTATACGAAATAAAAACCATAGTTACCTTATGTGTGTTGCAGCAGTACTTGATGTTTCTATGGTGAAAAATTGCATGAGCACTGGTGCTTAACTTATTAGTACAATAATGCAAGTTATTAACATTATTTGCAGTTGCCACAAACAATCACTGAACCAGCTGCTTTGTACTCTGTTGGTCTGGAAGCTGATTTATAATTTTGAATTAAAATACAACTCTTCACCCAACCAATATGTAATTAAGGTTTTACTGATAGTATGATTTGGAATAATTAGGATGTCACACAATAACAACCCTGTGTCACACAAAAACTGGCCTGTGTGTAACAGTGTTACTAATCAAGCGACTTTCCGCTGTGGTTTGGATGAAGAATTATTTTATCAGCACATATAACAGCCACACTAAGAATACTTCTGGTGTGGTATCATATAGTTATAAACACAAATACCAACACATTCTAGTAGTATTGTGTTAGTGATATATTGACCTAAATTTGGCTTATTATTAAAATTAACCTTTCAAATAAACTTGATAGTTCTTCTGGAACTCTTTTTACTTTGATACGTGACACAAAACTCCTTCATCTGGAAACTAAATAGATATATAGCAAAACTATTTGCAAATACTGAATGATCCAAGTGTCAATGTGTCTGTAAAAGAGAAAGAGAAAGTCTACAAAGAAAAATGATGAGGATGGTGGTGATGGTGTGTATGTGTGGTGGGCTGTAGGGCTTTTGGTTTTATAGCCCGTGCAAGGACGAGGAAGCATCTATCAAAGAACTCTCCCACCTCCACCGCCTCATTTCCTGACCCCCTCGCCCACCTTTGAAAGGAGAGCTTTACTTGCATAAAAGCATCAGCCTCCAAACAGCAACTCTGTTTATTCCTCCTTTTTCTCTCTCTTCCTCACTTCTTCACCCTGCCTTCCGTGATACCAAGCCCCATGAAATCTACACAGCTTTCAAATTAAATGTGAATGAAGGGTATGTTTCCTTAGGATTGCATGGCATGATGTTTGAAATCCCATAGTAAATATGACTTTGGAACCAACAGTATCTCTCAGGCTGTAAGCTGGGAAATAGTATGCACTCTTGCACTACATACAACCTCTTCACAGAATCTGATCCGTTCCTGAGGCTTATAGAAGGTGTCAGTAGACCTTTCCGTCTTAACAGTCCTAATATAAATGGAGGATGATGGGAAATGGTGCAGTATGCACCAATACGGTTTGTGCAGCTACATGTTTGGATGGCAAATTTTACATGAATATTGCACCATTTTTTACACCAATATACACCTGCATATTTTGTGCTGCAGAACTGAGAATAAACAATTTCTCCAGTATTTTTGTTATCTTACAAGTCCACAGGGGTTCAGATATGTGAAATTTGTTAGATGCATATTCAACATATTCACAATTCTCTCTGGACTTTTTCTTTTTTAAGAATGCTCCGTCATCGGGTAAGTTGGGTTTATTCAAAAATATGAAATATGTGTCCACCAAGGCTAATGTGTTCCATGACTCAGAACTGTTGGACAAATTGAACAGTTGAAGAGAACCTGCATCAAGTCAGAAACATGGAGTATTGCAGAGATCACTGCCATGTTTTGGCAGAACAATGGTTGTTAGAAACACAACATGTGTGCATACAAGTGGAAGGTAGAGTTCTATGGACAGACGGAAAACTTTCTCTCTATTAGAATTCAGTGTAATTAAACATGTATGTTTGTTTGTGACAAAACTACAAAGTTTCCAAGCCTACAGAGACCTTTAGGGTGTGGAAGTGTTTGACATTTGAAAGATAGACTTTAGGTGTGTTTCCCTTTAATTTGGTAATTTTGCTATTACTGCATGAAAAGTGGGATTTTCGTCAGTAAGCGGCACTGTAGATTGTTGAGGAACTTCAGGTTTACGACTGTACACGGCAATTTACAAGCAACACCAAAAACTGCCGTGAATTGTTGGAAATTGACGTGGGCCTTGCTTGGCAGTTGTCCCCCCATGATTCAATGCATCGATTATTTGATTAATTTCAACACCTCTACTTTCTTTGGTCTTGCTCGTCCAAGATTGTCTGGTGAAATGGAGACAGAGGCACCACTGTACCGTTTTCTAAGAGAAGTCTTTCTGCTGACACCAGACACTGTGCTTCACATAAAGTATATCAACCCAACCTTTTGTCTTCTTAAAATACTGGCAAATTCAGCACCATATTCACATGTCCATGGCATATGAAGCTGTTGGCTCTGCTGAAATGGCCTCATAATCTGGACTGCAATTGTCCTATTGTTATTAAACTTTCCCAATATTCCATTAAAACTCACTGTAATTCACCTCCCAGTCTGTGCGCTGTTTGCGCCCTGCTGGTTAATCTGCTCCTCTTTGTCTTTCTCTATCATTCTGCCCCGCCCCCTACCCCCGCCTTCACTGCTTCGATTTGAAAAATAGCAGAGGGAGATGACTCCGAGAGTTAGAGCAAAAGCTTCCAAAGTATGGGAGTATTTCAGGCCAACGGGTAAAAGAGTTGTCTGTACACTTCAAGATGTACGGAGCGTTTTTTTTTCTCCTCCATGTAACCTCCGTGGCTCCGTAAAGATGCGCCCACAGAAAAGGAAAACACAACGTAAATATATGATTATTAATGAAACGGCGAGCTAGTCTGTACTGTTTATTAACTCTTGAGAAGTAAAATGACTTTGGATGTTAAACAGGCTACTTAGACTTTGGCAGTAATGTTTTAAACCCAACCATGCACGCAAGTTTAAACACTAACAGCACAGCCACCAGCAGCCACTATCAGCACCAGCAGCCGCTGACAGCAGTCACCACCAGCAGTCACCAGCAGCAGTCACCACCAGCAGTCACCAGCAGCAGTCACCAGCAGCAGTCACCACCAGCAGTCACCAGCAGCAGTCACCAGCAGCCACCAGCAGTCACCACCAGCAGTCACCAACAGCAGTCGCCACCAGCAGTCACCACCAGCAGTCACCAGCAGTCACCACCAGCAGTCACCAGCAGTCACCACCAGCAGTCACCACCAGCAGTCACCACCAGCAGTCACCAGCAGCCACCAGCAGTCACCAGCAGCCACCAGCAGTCACCACCAGCAGTCACCAGCAGCAGCATTTCATAACTCTGACTCTACTATGCTTGGTTTTGGACTTGTCTTAGACTCAACTTAAATGATACATGTAATGTTTGATGTGTAATGTTTAATACATTTAAGTTAACCTGAAAAGTAAGTAAAACAGTGACAGAAACCGACTAAGTCATAGAAAAATGAAATTCAATAAATCTCAAAATATTATTATTGCATCATTTACTTTGTGCACATATGGTTCAATGCCCTAAACATGTCCTATTCTTTATTAATTGTAGTTGAACGTTATTGCTACATTAGTGCTACATTTGGTCCGTTCCTTTTTTATTTACTCGTATTTTTTAGCTTAAACCCACGTTTTGTAACTGCATGTTACTGAATATGTACTCATCAAGTTGAAAGTCTCACTGGGGTCTCAGAGCAGTGCACCAGGGGATTATGCATAGGCTTACGTTGGAGGATCGTTAGCCAATTAACTTATCATTCCAATGCCTGAGAAACACGACAAGAACAGGCCACATTGATTTTCTTTGGTTTGATGTTCACTATCTCTTCCTCCATCCTTCGTTTCCTGTCCTTTCTTACTGCCCTCACCATCTCTTCCTGGCAGATCTTACACCATGTCCTGCTCTCTCATTGACAGGGCTCCCTTATAGCACCAGCTGACAGGGCTGTAAAGGGCTTTCAGGCAAGGTTCCTGTACAGCAGGTCATCAGTAAGAAGGTGTTGACTTATGTTGTCCCAATCTCCAGCTCGGTACAACCTTTCCAGATCAACAAGACACAGACAGATTGACAAAAAAACCTAAAAAAAAAAGAAAAAGAAAGCTAAAGCCCATTTGCCTCTGATCTGCACCAATTAAACACTGGCAGTTGTGCAACTGTAATAAAAAAATAACTGTAAAAGATTAGGTATGTGTTGGATGTTCCAGTATTTGTGTGGCAGAAGTACAGATACAAATTCCTGTTTATTAGGTGCAAATATCTATTCATCATTGAATGAATACACATGCTCCTGAACACATACATGCATGGGCATACATAGACATTAATGCACACACACAAGCGGCTACCTCTTACAGGCTTTTGTAAGTGTTATCACATCATTAGATCATACAGCTGTTTGAGGACACAAAATCCATCTCTGTGGCTCTCTCTTCTGTCTTTCTGTGGAACTCCTTCACATATGGCTGCAGATTGCCCATAAAAAACAAATCCAAACACTCTATCGCACATGCTCTGAAATATTCTGCTGCTCAACTGAAGCACACTTTTTGTTTTATGTATGGTTATTTCAGGCCGGTGTTAAAATGACTCTCGTTCACACATATATATAGGCAACGCAAATCAATACACATCAAATAATATAACAACCTCAGCTACGAAAAGGTAGCACACCGCCATTCATCTGACACTAGTAATAGAACAATCTTTTTGAATCTCACAGTGACAATGGGGTTCTCCCCATAACCTGCGTCTCGTTTCTTCATCTTGCAAGCTTCAAGTAAAATTACCTTGAGTTAAATTGTATCCAGGTAATATGATAGAGGTTCACATGCACAATTTAAATGAAAATTGTATACTGAAAAGAAAAAAACAAAAACGAAAAGTACTGCTGCTGCCATGTTGTTGCAAGACATTCATGTTTAACCTAATGAATGCATTTTCTCCTTTGGTCAGTAGTTCTATTCTGACAGTGTTGTCAAGTCCACAAAAGCTCATTATTAAATCTACTTTTAGCATCAAACATGGCTGAGCATCTACACCATACACCCGCTATTCACCACCAGCAGCAATTCTCCGGCCAACACCATTATTAAAGAATTACCCCCTTCTCACACATAACCCTTTTACAGGAAAATGTCTGGTGCTGCCAATGTCCCTGAGCTATTAGATTCCAAGGTATATATGCAATACATGCCACAATTAGCAGGAAAATTAGCTCTTTAGCTAATGAATAATTTCATATGGGGTGACTTGTAATGCCAGACTGAGGAGGTGTATTTGTGTAATATGAGAGCAGAAGTGCAGCATCTTAGAGAATGTGATTTGCAGGACTTCTCTAAAGACCACAGTGACCCCTGCTGGACGGGTCAAACTGTTGAGTTGCAGTGAACTTTGAGCTTTGAAATAAAAATAAATAAAAGAGGGAGACAGAGAAAGGCAGTCCTGGAGTAATTTGGACGTTTGTTCTCTGAAAGCAAATTATCTCTGTGAGGGTCAGCAGGGTCCGAAGTACTTTATTGGACTTTGGTAAACTTCACTTAATGTGTTCTATTGATTGTGGGAATGCAATTAAAACATTCACTGCTGACATTTGCGTGCCCTTGCGTGTGTTTGAGTGAGTGAGTGAGTGAGTGAGTGAGTGGGTGGGTGAGTGAGTGAGTGAGTGAGTGAGTGAAAGAGATAGATAGCGCGTCAGAGGCAGTTTGTTGAATAAATATGATGTGGCAAACGATTCACATTAATGTGATTAGCTCTCACACATAATATGTTTTCAGTTGAATCACGCTCTCTCATAATGTACCTATAGCAGAAAAAAATCATAAATGGGAACTGTCGCCCCAGCAATGTTATAGTGCTGTATCAACTTACATTTTAAATAAGCTCCATATTAGGATTTTAGTTCACAATGAACTCCACTGAGCTCCAAAGGTGAACAAAAATATTTTAACTGGAATAGAAACATGACACTTTGTTCATTATTCAAACCAGTCATCTTACAAGAAAAACATAAAAAATAACGATGGTAGAGAATTTTTTTTTAACCTAGAAATGATTCATACGATGGAATAGTGTGAAAGTTAGCAGCACATCCTATCACTACATCACCCTAAACTGCCTCAACATTATTCAAATGACTGACAGGGCCTAAAAAATTGACAGCAAAGAGGAGCTTGATCAAATTTGATCCGACTTGTCGCTAAATGTGTAATTGTGGCATCTATCAGGGTGAGGAGGAAGAGGAAACTGTCAGTGGATGTCTCCCCCATGGGAGAGCTAATGGATTTACAGTACTGCCTGACAGATTTTAGAGACCTTACATCATGTTTTTCAAATATGTATTTTTCTCATTTATTTTGAAAGTGGAAGCTCAGGCTTGGCAGTCAAGCATGAAAAAAGTCAAATATGATTGCCTTTTGGCTCTGTTCAGATTTATCTAAGTGGTTATAATTTTTTATATTTATTTATTACTGTTTTAGTGGTTGTTTTTTTAATTTTAGGATTTCCATTAAATGGCTTCACAGCAGGGAAGTGAGCTGTGCTCTTTTGATATTTCTCGGATATAAAGCAATCTAAACAGACAGTGCTGTTGGTGAAGTAAACGCATTTTTAATTAAGCCTCATTTCCTGACATAAGTCATGTTTCCACCAACGTATTTGTTTCGCATTTTCGCATGATTTTACACCCTCGCTTAAGGTGTTTATTTGCCTTTTTCGAAAAAGAGTTAATGCGCAAAATGGAAGATGGAAACTACTTTGCAGAATAAGTTGTGACGTAGCGAACATGTAGCTCACATGACTATAGTCCTGGTATCCATCAGATGGGGGAAGGATCAGAAGATGGGTCCCATCCAGTGCACAGTACACTTGTGGCACAAGTTGCGTAGTGGAATTGCAGTGCGCTATAGCCTATGCCTCATACACGTAGGGTATATTGGCGAATTGGTTCAACAGCTAGAATCATATGACCCTGCACACCGTGGAATGGTTGTCTCGCTGACACCAAATTTCTCTGCCACAACCCTGTACTCTGCACAGGTGGCCAACTTGTACAATGCTGCCTCTCTCCATTTAGCCAAAGAGCTTCTTAACTTTTTGATTAGGCAAGCCGGTTTGCAGTCTACAACCATGCGTAACGTCAACTTGTGACAAAACTACGCTTTGCGTAGTCTAGTTTATTCGCTCTAAACCAGTTGATGGAAACGCTTCTAATTAGCATTTTCTTTTTTCTTTGCGACATTTGAAAAGTTTGCTTAAAATTCACTTGACAATTAGATGGAAACATGCTCATAGTGAAGTGCACACGTGTATGCTGTATGCTGTATCTGAACACCATGCACTGTTGACTAAAGACCAAGACGAGTTGTCAGGTGAGCAGGTTCATCAGCTGGAATCAAATTGGCATTCCGATTACTCAGCTCATTACTGTAATGTTCATGTGGCTTCAGATGAGGATCAATTATAGGGGCAGGACAACTGGCCATTACAAAGCTAGCATGCTTATCTTCTCACTTTGAGCCACTGGCTTTCAAATGAACACAATGTAAATGAGCACACGAGATAACCCGCAAATACTCATTATCTCACATTCACCAAGCAATGTGCCAGTGGATATTGACTACATTATTCTCCCTGCAGGGTCTCCAAAAGGTTATTTGGCTAGTAGTCTCTAACATTCCTTTTAGAGAGAATTTTAATAAAGAAGATCCCAGAACTGCCTCACTAATTGGGTTGTGTGTCTGTGCAATGTCAGATAATATCTCTGAATAATGACTTTTTGATGGAACATCCAACGACATAACAAACATGGAGTGAGCGGAGAACAGTCTGGATGACAAGAGCCAAAATCCAAATACGTTCTCAACGAGCAGCCCTTTATGCCTGATGTTGTTGTTTGACCCCACTGAGAGCAGCTCCCTTTACGCCTCCTGCTGAGAAACTCAGCAAGCAAGCTTAAGTGCAGTCTGTTGTCTTTGAGTGCTGATGCCTTTGTTGTGCGGGTTGTTTGCTTTCTTCTAAAATGGCAGCACTAATGAACTCTGGGAAAGCTGAACATCATTTAAAAACACCACATACTCATCTTGTGCTCTTGAGCGGCACTTCAATTATGTATTTGTCTAGGATATGGTCTGTGTGCCATTATTCAACATGATCTAAATTTAAATCTACAACGTCTCCATGTGACACTCCTGTCTTAAAAGAGGTCAGACATGCTGGTATCTTAAATAATTTTCATTAGTTTTGACAGGTAGCTTATTTGAGTAAGAAATCACCCGGTGAAGCTTGTTAGCACAAACTTTATTGAGAATGAGTGTGTCAGATATTTCAACTTTCATTCAAAGAAGCTGAAATTATTTTAAAAAAAAGATACTGTATTAGACATTTTAAGTGGCGTCCACGCTAACATATTCTTTGCCGTCAACCACTGTACAGTATATGACTTGTCATTGAAGAGTTTTTGAAATGTTAACTTAAGGGCTATATGCCATTTTGCTGTGATTGAACATTAATTTAGTTATTCGCTATTGTCACCGGGGAGTGTGTGATTTGTCTGGTCTTTGGCTTTCTTATTCCTCTTATGAGGGGCGGAAACAACTGCATTCATTTCCACAGGAGACTGATGGATTGTGCTCACCTTCAAGATGCTAACATTATTTATCTTTAACAGTTCTCCCCTATAATTTGGTACCATGTATCCCTCAATCAAGAGAGCATGGCTTAATGAGACACAATGAGGACAGATGTAATTCACACCCTCGGACTGTATTTATTGGACAGTCGTGTCTCCTCAGATTCTAACTGGGAGCGATGAGATGCTCACTCATCCATCTTTATAGAAGGAAAAAAGACAGCATCACTGCAGCATTAAATATTTTTTACATCATATCAGAAGGCACCAGCTGCTAAATAACATTGCTTGTTCAGGCCACCTAGAGTATATTCTTTATATTTAAAGAGCCAGGACATTAAGTTTAGAAAACCATTTCTTGAATAGGTGGGTGTATTATTAAAAAAAAAGAGAAAAAAAGCATATACAGAGATCGTGATGTACTTTATCGTGTTTTCCTGTCCTTAGCATAATGCATAATCCTAATGTAGTTGTTTCGACACTTAGCAACTAGCTGGTGAACATAAAGGCAATGGTATGGCATGGTTTTATGTCGGTTAGCCTAATAGCTGGTTAGTTTTGCATTGAGAGATGATCTTATGGAAAGTACCCCATGCCAATCTCTAGGTATGGTAAAGGGCATGTGATGATGTGGGGCTATTTTAATTCCAAAGGCCAGGGGAACTTTATCAGGAAGCATAGTATCCTGGATCCATGAAATAACTGGCCTTTAAAAATAAACATTTGCCTGCCTCTATGGGAATTTAACATAGGGGTGTACTCACTTTTGTTGCCAGCGGTTTAGACAATAATGGCTGTGTGTTGAGTTATTTTGAGGGGACAGCACATTTACACTGTTATACAAGCTGTACACTTAATACTTTACATTGTAGCAAAGTGTAATTCCTTCAGTGTTATCCCATTAAAAGAAAATGTGAGGGGTGTACTCACTTTTGTGAGATACTGTAAATGTAAAGTTACACTATGCCCCCAAGTGGCCAAAGTAGAAAAAGCTTAATGCTGCTTAAAGGGGTGATAGAATGATTATATAGGGTATTTTACATTGTTCCTTAAGGTCTCCTAATAGGGTATGTAACATTGGTTGGGCTGAAAATTGCCCGAATGCTATTGTATTAGGCCCTTAACTACCCTGTGAATATGGCTCTATTTGGAACAAGAGCTTTTCTTCCAAATATGGTATGCTCATGAATATTTAGATAAGCTACACGCTGATTGGTTTGAGCAAACCCCATAGAAACATAATGGAGACTTGACAGCAGGTCTCATATTTCAGACACTGCAAAGTTATACACTGTTTGTCGGGCTATTTCGTTATTAAATTCACTTCTGAGACTTTTTTAAGCAAGAAATCAACTAAAAAAGCTCAAATATGGGCCGTGTTATGAAAATGTATGGCTAATTGCAAATTTGGTAAGACACGTCGGACTTTAGCTAGGAGCTCCACACAGTCTGACGAGAAAGCGGCAACCTCCATACCCAGTGAAAGTCACTGTTTCCCTGGGTACTGGACTACTGGAATGCTCGGGGCTCCGTGGAGCTCCGCGGAGCTGGCTGGCTGCCAGCTGCCGGCATAACTAGAGTAGCTATATTTACAGTTTGAATTTCGTCATGCCACTTATATCACAGCTATCCCGAGGTCTTATAAAGCTAACAACGGTGTCCGATTTCAATTTAATGAATTTTTGTGAACATTAGGGGTTTCGTTAGCTGCGACTGTCCCTTCAATCCTAGCTTTGTGTGCCAATCGCGGCTAGTTAGCTTAATTTTTGGCGTAATTAGAGTATATTTACAGTTTGAATTTCGTCACGCCACTTATATAACATCTACCTCAAGGTCTTATAAAGCTAACAACAGTGTCCGATTTCAATTTAATGAATTTTTGTGAATTTCAGAGGAATTCTAAGAGGAGGCTAGCTAGCTCTCATTAATAGAGCTCCATCCAGCCTCAGGCTCTATCAATGAGACTCGCGGACAAGAGGCGTTTATTTACCCGATCGTTTGTTTAAATAACTCAACACATTATAATTACACACATTAAAAGATTAACTGGAACCTGTGTTAAGAGATTGCTGGCTTAACAAGCTCGCTGACCGCGCTCTCACTCACACACACCGGCCATTTAGTAGGAAGAGGGGAGTTGCAGGCCCTGGAGCTCTGTCAGGGTAGCGGCATTTGGTAGTCCATTAACCCAAAAAACTGTAACTTTGCGCGGGTATGGAGTGCTGTGGGCTGCCAGCCGTGACGGAGCTCCAGCTACCTCACAGCAGGCCGGTGTCTTTGAAGGAAGGCAGGCCGTGCAGCGAGGCACCAACACAGGCAGCACCGGCCGCTGAACTCCGACACACAGTCGGACAAAATTTGCAATTAGAAAACGGCCCATATTTGACCTCTACATAGTTGATTTCTCGCATAAAAACGTCTCAGAAGTGAATTTAATGGTAAAATAGCAGATGAACAATGTATACAATTTCTGAGATTTGCACGACCTATTCAGAAGACTAAGCTGACCTCAGATCAGTTGTGTAGCCTATGTAAATAGAATAGAACAAACATAGACTCTAGAGCCAAATGAGGAGGAGCCGCCGAGTTGACGTCAAATAGGCGGCTCGTTGAGATTTGCCCGTTTTCAGAGGCAGTTTCAAATTGTGAGATTTGCAGAGGAAAGAGGTGTCATTGGGATTTTGAGGTTCTATCTATGTCCTAGTTACCCACTAAACTGTCATTATTCAACAACGACAAGATAAAATCGGTTTTGCATTCTATCACCCCTTTAAATCCTGCCTCTGAGGGCCCCTGACCCAGAGGTTGAGAGGCACACTCATAACACTTTATGTGGTAATTCTGTGTTATTTTATAGCTGTTGGTCACACCTGGTTTCATTGGAAAAACCTTGTAAACTTGGATTCCATTTTCAGGCTGGTGTTAGGCTATGTGATGACATGTTTTGGGGTGTTGCCATTGATAACTCAAAAGAACCTTTTAAGGTATCATCACTAGTACTTCAATATTTCCAGTGTGTACAGCTATGTTGTTTCATACTTTGTTCTGTATAAAATTATGCCAAAAACAAACAAAACAGCAGGTTGTTGTGAATATACCTCCCATTTCTCCTGGCCCTCATCTCATCTTCATCTGCTTATCACTCCATCCATTTTGCACTCCACACATTCCTGCAGTCATTTACACAGCAGATTATTGCCCCTGTCTGTTCATGATAAAATACTGTGATAAAATGAATACTGCAATAAAATGAATTAAAGCGTCAAGTATTTCTTCCCAATGCTTATGAGTGAGGCTGGTATATTACTATGTTTATATGACACCTGTCCTCCTGTAAACTCTGGTAAGCGGAAACAGAGGCAGCCAGCCTATAAAACATGCTGCCTCCCCAGATCCAAGTATTTATGGGAATAAAAACAACAGGCTTTAAATCAGACCTAAAGAGGGGACTGTACACTGTACTGAGAGGCCATATCGTTTCCAGTCCTTTGCTGCATTCTCTGATGAGTTCATTTAGCGTAATTTTGTGTATTTCATGTATGTAAACGTATGATTTCATTCAGATTTTAGTTTTACACAATAGGTTTGCTTTGGGTGATTTTCATTTAGTAAGGATGTGTTGAGAATTCATCTACAGTGGTGCTCATACAGTAAGTTTATGAACCCATGATAAAGTTGACTAAAAAGAGGAATAAAAAAAATGATCTTTTGGAAATTGATCTTAATGCCTTAATTAAAAGATTTAGGAGAAATCCAACGTTTAAGGACACCAATTTTCTTTGTGAATGAATATTGTAACGTAAATAAATAAATGTTCTTCCTTAAAATACAGGGGGCATACGTATACACACCCCTATGTTAAATTCCCATAGAGGCAGGCAGATTTTTATTTTTAAAGGCCAGTTATTTCATGGATCCAGAATACTATGCATCCTGATAAAGTTCCCTTGGCCTTCGGAATTAAAATAGCCCCACATCATCACAACCATACCTAGAGATTGGCATGGTTTTATTTCAGTTAGCCTAACAGCTGGTTTGATTTGCATTGAGAGATGATTTTATTGAAAGTACCCCATGCCAATCTCCAGGTGTGGTGAAGGGTATGTGATGATGTGGGGCTATTTTAATTCCAAAGGCCAAGGGAATTTTATCAGGATGCATAGTATCCTATGGATTCATGAAATAACTGGCCTTTAAAAATAAAAATCTGCCTGCCTCTATGGGAATTTAACATATGGGTGTGTATACTTATATTTATTTAAGGAAGAACATTTATCATTTACAACACATTATTCATTCACAAAGAAAATTGGTGTCCTTAAAGGTTGGATTTTCAGGCCAGCACACACTATATTCTCAGGCGGAAGAATATAGTACTTGGGCGGAGTGATATGCTCGCAGCAAGCCTGTCTGAGAATATAGTTCCCGGTTTGTTTACTGTCAGAAGACGGCTGTGTCTCATGTTACGTTGTTTTTTTGTACACGCTGTGACTATACAAATCACAACATGTAAATAGGAACATGTTGGTGTTATTTTGTCACTTTTGTCACAATTCGGAGCAGTAGGCTAGTTGGAACCAGTTACCTGCAGGATCTGTGCTAGGCTAGGCTAATGCTGGAACCGTCAGACAGCGTTACAGCACGCACGGAGATGAGAAGGGTATGTTTCGACTTGTCTTACTCTGGGGGTTACGGTGAATAAGCTAAATTCCCAATGAGTCGGCGTGTTCCTTTAAGGCATTAAGATCAATTTCCAAAAGATGATTTTTTTTATTCCTCTTTTTAGTCAACTTCAGCATGGGTTCATAAACCTATAAGCACCACTGTACGTTCAAGCCTCTGACCTTTAGTCAACATAATTCCCCCGTTGCTGTAGCAGTACATATCTTTAGGAGGCAGAATGATGTTCTTCGGTTGTATAAATCTCTTGTTTGATTATATATTCAATGGATACAGGCCAATATTTGTTGGTTTAAAGGTTAAACGTGTGTCTCATTTGTGGGTCTGGTGACAAATGAGTGCTCTGAAATGTCCATTAAACTGCCTAACTATGTCTTCCACATCAGTTATCTCCACTGCCCCTCTCTCCTTGCCAAGTTAGCTTTTGTTTAAAACAGGAGGAATAATCTGTTCAGGCATCAAAGCAGCTTTTGCCTGTAGGTGGGCAACATAAGATTGCTCTTGTTATATTTGTTTTCTGTGTCTGGGGGGGATGCTATCAATCAGGAGTGAAAGGAAAAATATAATAATAATGGTGTAGTAAGAAAAGAAACAGCCCCAGTGTAAATGGTTGGCTCATGTGACAGGTGAATGAACACTTATAGGAAACGAAAACATGGTGGCAAACCAGGTCATGAAATCGCCTGCCCTCAACTTAGAGCAGTAAGCAATCATCACCCGTGGCTTATGTTTAAAAAAATTTAAGCTATGGAGATTGAGATATTTTTAGATATTTGTCAGTCAACTACAATTCCTGGCTGACATGGGTCTGCCTTTTTTCCAACCCATTCTTGCTCCCAACTCATAAAATACTGACGCATGGTCAGTTAAACGTACAGTACGTCCAGACCCAGAGCGTCATAAAGTGTAACCAAGAGTCCAGACAAAGCGTGTCTAAATATGACGCTTAAGGAGACTTTTTGCATCAATAACAAACGCCAAAGTCACCTGACCAAGAGTTGCTTTTTGACGCGATTGGAGCGAGAATGGGTTGTTTCTTTCACATTCACATCACTATACCACTTAACTTGTAAAACACGTTATTGCAAGTACTAAACTCCTGGATTTGTATGTTATGTTAAAGTCACTACAATGCACAACAGTAGGCTGCATTTTCTGATATTATTGATACATGGCCCAAACCATAGTTAATATCGGTGGCACAAGTTTTGATTATTTTGTTGCCAGAGATGTGTGGTATTCCTCTGGCGTAGTTTCAACAAGAGAAGATACAGGAGACAAACATTATATTATAATACACTGTACACAGGGTTTGGCATTAGGTAGAAAAAAAAAATTATGGCAGAGATTTGATCTCATAATTGTGGCCATTCTGACTATAGGTGGGTTTCCATCCACTTGTTTTTATGTGCAAATGCAAAAAATTCTAATAAATGTTGAAATTCTCCTAAAAAGGTTTTTATGCTTGGCTTCATTAAACACTGAAGCTTCTTCTTGAAAATATCAGATCGGTGTGAAGCACAAGGAGCCAGTAATATTCCTCAAGTTAATCCATGAAACAAAGAGAAATGCAATATTTCCAACATGTTTTCTACATTGTTTTCAGTTGCTTGAGTTTCTACTGCTCTTTTAATAACAACATCTTGTTGAGCCCCAACCCTCTGCAACGGTTTAATGGCACTCAACTAGAAAAATTAGCAGTTTATCTCAACAAACAAACTGCTGATATTTCCTTAACGGTAGTGGATGGAAAATTGCATTAATTCTCATTTACTTTTGTATACATTCGGGTCACAGAGGTCACCATCGACCGCAAGTCAGAATGGGTTTACTGTGGTTTGCTGGGTATACAGTGGGGGGTAGCCATTGAGAGCTCAGCAGAAATCTATCTGCACGCTAGCTGTTCAGCTGTCCAACTGTTCTGTTTGAGTTGACTTTTTTTCAAGACACAAAAAGGAAGATGATAAAATTGTACTTGGGGATGAGGGGGGTCAAATCTAATGGAGGGGCCTAGACACCTACCTTGGCCAGTCTATGATTAATATGCTTTCAGGGCCGTACCATCTGGTCTCTGTATAACAGCAGCTTCTGTAACAAGTTCACCTTTCATTCTGAAAGGCCTGTCATGATATCAATCACTGGATTTGGGGAAATAATTTTTATAAACTGTCACTAAACCCATCATATATCTATATTTACTTAGCATCCACTGTGTCTGGAATGGTAATCAATTTCTGCCCACTTGTAAGATTAGGATGTTCAGGGCATTTTCTAAATCCCAGAAGGGATTTAATAATAAGTGAATGAATCTCTCAGTAGATGCCCAGACATGTTTTCCTCTCTTGTTATCTCCATTCACTTACAGGTGAGAATCCCAAAAAAAAAAAAAAAAAAAAAAGACAAGGCCGTTTAGCAGTTGCAGTAGAGGATTATATTTATTTCAAAGAAGTGGAAGAGTAATCCAGTTAACATTTGGGTGTCTCCGCCCTGCGGGAACAGGGGGCCTTCACATCCACAGTGTTTAAGCAGTCATCATGGCCTCACAGAGCAATGTTCAGTGTCATTACCACTTAACTGCCTTGTTAAAGTCCAGCTCCAAACCCCTTACATGACATCAAACGTGTTCCATTAAATTGTGACATCTTGTACAAAGTTGTAGAAGCTATTAAAACGCAATGGTGAGGAAAGCGCTAGACACGTAAAGTGAATGAAACCTATTTGATGTTTTCTTTTTTAGAGCTTCATTTAGGAAATTAAAGCAGCTCATGGTGATTGTGAAAAGCTTACCATTGAATACTTCCCTTGAGGGAGGGTCTTATAGTAAGTGTGCTTCCCACATGATCATTAACCATGAACATCAAAGACTCTTGACCCAATCATTTCTGGTGTGGTAGAGCTAATGCAGCTTAATTAAAATCCTCTCAAAGATCACCATGGGTGACCCCTGAAATATGCCGTCTGGATAATCACAGGCAAACTTCTCTCATTTATAGCCTTTAGACCAGATATTCTTAATTTGTTTTCTAAACCACCATGTTTTTGTTCTGGCACTGCTCTGTAAGACATGCATCAACTGAAAATAATGAAATAATGTCTCATCACTGAAAGGCACAACCAAAAATTTTGATTCAATTTAGTGTTTTTATATTTTTAGTTAGAGACTGTGCTCATCATAAAAAATACAACATTAAGGTTAAAAGTAGAGGTTCGAGACCAGATTCTGACCCAGGCACGTGCACACATAGACATCAAAAGGGGCTTAAGCACCTGCCCTTTTTCCTCCTTGAGAGAAAATGCCCTTTTTTCTGGATGCATGTTATTAGCTTCTTCATCAACGGGATCGTCGACCAAAGGAAATGCCATGTTTTGGGAAAGAAAAAAAATGTTTTATTGTCTGCCTAACATGGTTAATAAACCAACACTGTTTTTTCATTCATGCCGATAACAAACTACTAAAATGAAAAAACTAAAATGCGCCTGATACAGACTGAATGAATGAATGAGGAAATGAAAGAGCGCTGTGTCAGCAGGCTGGGCTGGTGTCAGAGGGAGGAGACTGAGAGAAACTCGAGGTTTCTTGAATAAAACCTGCTCCCAACCAGGTTAGGTTCACAGTGAGGTTAAGTTACCTCCCTTTTCTGAAACCGAAACAAAGTTTTCCCTAAACCTGCTTTATGAAACGGACCTCTGGTGAATAAGATATACAAAATAACTAAACATATCAGCCCAGAACTTACCCAGTTGATGAGTTAAGAGTCTTTCCCCCTTAAATATTAGGTTTAAATATGTAGATTAATTTAGAAGAAATCTACAGATTCAGCCTGAACAAATACCATCAAAATGTGTATTTTGGAAGTTTTATTTTTATTTAATTAGAGTAAAAGAAGACATGGAAGCAAAATAGACCAAAATCTCAAAATTGACCAAAACAAAAAAAGGATCCTGCCTTAAACAGTAACTTCATTATTTATGATCGTAGGCTCCTCATCTAATAATAATGATTTATTAATGGTGCAGTGTTTTTCATGTAAAATTAACAAAATTTCAGCAACAGCCCTTCTCAGTTTAGTGTGAAGATTTTTGTTGAGATTCTTTTTATAAAAAAGATTGTGATATTTATTCCAATAACACCAAAAGAATTAAAATAATGTATTGCCATTTGCTAAGTAAACTAAACTATGTCCTTCTCCTTGGTGCAGTCACTTATTTACTTATACTTATATACTTAAAACTAGTAGCATAGAAAACATGCACAGAACGTGGCAGAGTTTCCTTTGCCGTTTGTGATTAACCTGGTGAATACTAAGAAGTTTCTGTGTGAACTGATTATTTTGTTGAGTATTTGTTAAACATACCCGCAAACTCAGAAGGGCTGAAAAAGGTGACACTACTTTACAACAACTTTGAATGCACCACGAGGCTTGCGAGGCGAGGCGGTGTTGTTTTTCAACGGCAGCAGCAGACTGTTGTTTGAATCCTCTCCAGTGAAATACAGACACACTTTTACACCGTTTAACTGTCAGCATTTTAACCGTGTTTACTCCAGCTACTACCTAACGGTAGGCTAACATAAGTGGCACCTAAATGAGGCACCGTTAGATAACTGTCGTTAAGGCACCGGCACTCTTCGGATCTACATGATTCACATGGATGACATTTTCCCATTCAAAACAGTGATTTTGCAGGTATGTTTAAATCTATTAAACAGTTGCGTAAGGGAAATAAGATGAATTGGTAAGGTAGTTAGAGTTGTGTTAATATATTTAACGTTTTGTTTAAATTTCATATAAATAATTATTTATGAACTGTTAGGCCTTTTTTTTTTTTTCCTTGAGTGCCTGCCACCCGAAATGTCTCTGCACGTCCCTGTTCTGACCAACTCCAGATTATACTCTCTCGTTTTACTGCTACAGGTTTCGGTGCTGGGGAGGGTTTATGTCTGAATCCATGCATACTCAGCACTGTATGAGCTCTGGTCACATAGTACATCACAATCACTGCAGGAGAAAATATTTTAGGATATCAGTAACTTATGTGACAAAATTACTTGGAATGGAATGTAATACACATTTCAAATCGGTCAGAAAATAATTATCTTTTGCCTAGTTGTTTACATGATGTTTAACTGTTCGTGCAGGAGATAAAAAAATAGAATTTAAAGGAATAGTGTGTAGGATTAAGTGACATCTAGCAGTGAGGCTGCCGTTGCAACCAACTAAATACCCCTCCCTTTCCAAGCGTGTAGGAGAACCTACGGTGGCCTTCAAGTAACTTCAAAACACGAAAGGCCGTCTCTAAAGGCCATGTTTGGTTTGCCCATTCTGGGCTACTGTAGATATATGGCAATGCAACATGCTGGACTCCATGGAAGAGGACCCACTCTCTACGTCCCTATTTTGCGTCTTTTATTCTTGCACTTGGTCTGTTTCAGATTGATTAGACCGAGAAATTCCCTTGAAACAACTGCTCCAAACATATTAATATTTCTTCATCACTCATATTGTATATTATTTTATATTGTATTGCTTGAATAATTTCTTCATGTTCAGCTGACCAATTGTGTACACAGATTGTCTATTTTAATATAATTAGTGCCAAATTAAAGATTGGAAACCAGCAATATGAAAAATTTGAAACAATAATCCATAATGGCTTTGGAAGACACTGACAAATTCCCCCTGTCAAAACACTCATGAGTCATTTTAGGAAGCAATGACAAAAACGTGTTTTGTTTACTTTGAGAGACTTCATGCAAGTCAAATATTTCCTTTTTTACACGTTATGCTTTCTGGTCATATTCAAATTCACAGCAGAAAAATGTGTGTGCCGTCATCTCCCTGATGTTACTGCTTTTTTTTACCTTCATCAGAGCTCACACATAAATCATTAATGTGGCTACGTTGGCATCACCGGCCACTACACATCTTCTGAACGCTCTCTCAGCTCTGACCTGCAAAGGAGTCCTCTGAGCCACATAAACACCATTGCTTCTAGTCACTTCAGTACAATATAGTCAGAGAATGCAAGGTGGATCGACAAAAATGTAAAGCTGGGTACTTCGTTCACATTTCTTTTATTAGATTTTCCCTCAAAATATATCAGAGACGCTTGGAATAGGAACAATGCCCCAGCGGCACTTTGACGATATATCAATAGTAGGCATGGCATTTAAATGTCACACAGGATTAGATACTTGCGTCACCATCACACCTGGAGCTCGTCCATACACATCCCACTATAAGCAGAGGCCTCTTTCGTCCTTTGCTATACAAGGGCAATCTATAGTGATCCCAGGAGAGCAGAGGAGAGCTGGAGTGAGCACCAGTGAGCCCCCCCTCCTGCGGGCAGAGCATTCAATGCAGAGCTTGCTGTCCAACCTGCACCTTTCTTTCTACAACCTCCCTAGCTCTTTCTCCTGGCAAATGATTTGGAGAGGGACAGATCATGCTGCGCCAAACCCCAGTTATCTGGCAGAAGATCACACAGATGGGCCAGACTGAGCCAGCTGAACCCACAGGCAGCTGGGAGTGATGATGCACAGGATGCTTCCTATCAACAGGATGTACTGTAGCGCAGAAGCTTCACAGGCTGACACACCAGACAGAGCCACTGAAGGAGGGCCTGCAAAGAGACCAAACAGGACCAAGGACCAGAGAGGGAACAGATAGATCAAGAGGAGGGACTTCAATCTTCAGATTTGATTGAAGAGTTGAAGTGGGAAAGGAAGGAGAAGAGAGATGTAAAGCAGGTCTATACAATGAAAAGAGAAAACAAAAAGTGATTAATGTTGCTAAACAAAGAGACTTGGAGAAGAGGAAAGATACGATCGTTGTTGAGTTGTAATGAGTGGTGAAGGAGATTGACAGGAAAAATTGAATATGTTAAAGGAGAAAAGGACACTTTAAAAGAGGAACTGTGAATGTTTTTGGACTACAAAAGGACAGAATGTTATGTCTTTTCCAGAGGATAATAAAATGGTTGGGAGAGATGGAATGGGGGTCAGGGTGAGGGTGGATTGTTGTTGACATTTCTTTTAATTCACCACTAGGTCATATTAATTCAAGTCTCTTACTCGTGTTGTACTACATAATGAGGCGTTAATGAAGCAAGCGCATGCAACTAACTGCAAATGAGGAAGCAATCCTCAAAATTGTTTCTTTTATTAAGTGCTGGAACCTTGTTTACGTAGCGATTCTTCTTCTAACTTCTTTCTTAGTCTCTTTTTGTTTGTCACCTATTTTGCTGCCCTTCTTTTTCCAGAAACCATAACTCACAGCAAACAAAACTTCCAGAAAAAAAAACAATCCCAGCTGTCTCCATAAAAATGCAAAGATGACAGGAACATTATGGATGCTCAGTGGTTGCAAATGGCATACATCTGCAGAAGAGATGGCGCACTGGGCATGCTTTTGTAGATACAGTATCATCAGCTGGTGATAATCACTGCATTCAAGGAGTTTATTGTGATTAAGTGATTTAATTTGCTTTTTGGTGTGCCCACATTTCTCTAAGCTGACTTGTTTGCTTCCACTTTATTTTTTTTGATTCCCTGCATAACGTTTGACATCCTCCTGAGACTGGGAGTGAGTGTATCACTCAGGTGGGTGTTCCACAGTATGTGTAGTAGGAAATAACAATAATGATAGTATATATCATATAGTGCAAAGCTGCAAGGGAGGACTGAATGCCTCTCACTCATTGAATAGATGTCTTGTGGTCACATTGCACAGTCAATTGAGGTTGCTGTTGTTGAAGAAATTGATATCCCTGCCTGCTCTATGATGGATTCCTCTGGGAATAATTATTTAATAATAGGTGCAAAACATTGTTTTGTATAAAGACTCCCTTGCTCTTTGAATATGACAGACTGGCCCCAAACCAGCCATTCATCGTTGGGAGTTTTAGGTAAATATTTTTTGCCATAAATTCTTGCATAACTGTGTGAGATTTATATCACAAAATAATGTCCCCTCATCAATTTTTGGTCATTTATCCGAGTAAAAAAATGTGGCATATCTCCCAAAAATGGGCCAGAAAATTCAAGGTACACCACCATTAGCGGTATTAAACACTTTAATCCACCCTTTAAATCTACCCTTAAACACTTTAACGGCGAAGGATGGATTTTTTTTTTCTGCATAAAAAGCTGCTCCTGCAAAGTGCAAAGTTTACTTGGGCGGCATCCTTCTAACAATGCGAGAAGACTTTATGCTTGTAAATATTATGAAGGGAAGCATGTACTGTACTTTATATTGTGACAGGATAAGAAACTCTGTGGCACCTGTCAGATTATACAGCAGCATAGGAGGAGGATCTTCCACCTACTGAGACCATAAATAGTCTATAGAGAGACACGAGCTGCACCAGTATAATGCTGTCTGTGAAACGCCAACCTACAGTATTTTAGTGTTCTTCAAGAATAACTGCAAGGCCACGAGAAATACTGTGAAATCTAATGAATATCAGATCTAAACAGTTGCAAAATCACACATAGTTTATATCCATGGATACGTGCTTCATTTATACAAACAGGCAAGGCATTTTATGCAACATTTTCACACTTATTCCTTTCAACACATTCCATAGTCCTCTCCTTCCTTTGCTCCTTGTCATTCAGTCTAGCCAACACCATGTACTCTATGTGCTGCAGATAATATGTAATCATGTCCTGGCAAACACAGCAGTTTGAATGAGAGAAAAGGCTTTAGGATTTGCAGTGTGTGTGTGTGTGTGTGTGTGTGTGTGTGTGTGTGTGTGTGTGTGTGTGTGTGTGTGTGTGTCTGTCATGCAAAGGGCTGACACAACATTAAAATATTTATTGAAATCAAATTCCTTCCTAATACTTATATTGGAGTATCAAAAGGTGCATGTTTATTTTATAAACCTTCTATAAATATGCAAAATAATGATAAAACAAACTTACCACTGTATGCGCCGTTGAAAATGCAAACAAAATCATACATCACTACGTACTAATGGCCATTATAGGTAATACACCAGACTATACAGAAGTTACATCTAATAAACAGCTGATCAAGGTGTAGCTAAGAAGAACAAATGACCACTACTCCTTCTCTATAGATTTGTAAACACTTCAGACCAATGTACTAATTAAAAAAAAAGAGGTACAATATTTTTTTTAAGCAAACCTTCCTCTGACTCCTGGATTCAAGTCTGACACGGCTCAGCTTTGGTAAGAAAGGATGATTATCAGTTTCTATGATAAGTATACTATGGCAACACTGAGTAACTATAGAATTATAGGATTATTAACCTACAATAGAAAACTAGGTCAAAATTAACATTTGTGTTATGTACGCAGAAATCTGGCAGTACCACAATGTTACATGTTGTACCTTCCAGGTTGGTTGGCATGGGCTCCTGATGAAACTAGAAGATTGGATCTTAAAGACAAAATAGTACTGCCTCTATGTCTAAAGAAAAGGATAGGTGGTTTTCAAATATAAAAATAGACAAACATTTTAGATGTCTGCCAGAGGGTTTTGCACCCTACAAAATTACGCACACCGGTCATGCTTGTCCTACAGATGTGGTATTTTGTCTCATGTTACTTTGGTTCTGGCTAAATTGTAGTCATTGGTGGGGATTTGCAGCTGACTAGGGATGCAAATGTTAAACAATTTCTTGAATTAAAGTCAGCAGCCTTAACAATTGATTCTCGATTAATAATTTATTTAATATGGACATGTTTACATTAGAAAACCGGAAGTCATTGGGGATGGACGATACTGTCACTCCAACTATATTTGTCCATTTACTGCCACCGCTAAAATGCATTTATACTCAGAGCAGGGGAGTGACGCTAATATACCAAGACCAGACTGGAGTACTACAGCACTGCATGGACCCACTACTACATATATTGTGTACAATTAAGTTGCGTATTAAACTGGGCCGGATGGATGAAAATGGATGGATTGATATTTTATTTTTACATCATCTTTTTATGTTAAACATACAGGAAAATATAATGGAAAGTAGCCTGCACAGCTCCAAATCTTAGACAGTGTATTGGGTGTGTGACAGTGACAAAGATCCAAGAAAACAAAAACTCCTGCACTCACAGATAAGATAATTAAAACACAAAAGTTTTTCAGCTAGAACCCATCATCAATAGCTGATAATGGCTTCTAGCTGAAAATGCAGGCGTGTTTTACAACATTAAAGTGCTGGAGTTTTTGTTTTCTTTAAGCATACAGGAAGGTAAATTGACTAATTTTAACCCTAGGCGAACTATCTGTGGATGGCTACAATAGTTGCTACCTGACCTACAGCAAGCCTATCATCAATGTCGTGTAAATTAAATGTTAGATTTTTCATCGAATAGGGAAATTTATCTTTGCTAATAATATGTTGAATTCATAATAAGGTATATTTTCAGACATATTTAAAAAATAAATTAAACAAAACTTTCAAAGAATTATAGACAATAATGATGGCCCCCCTGCAGTTACTCTGAGTACCCCCTAGGGGTCTGCTGAAGATCTCTGTGCTAAGGCCATTATTCCGGAAACACGGAAAAACATTAGCATTCATTGGGACTTGTTTTTCTTTCCACATGACAAATGTAAGTCTAATATTCACTCTGCTCGTACAGTACCTCTGTTTTTGTCTGCACCAACCCGTGAGAAAAACAATTGGTTCCTTAGCTGCAAGATATTTGATTTTTATAACTAGCTAGTCGCTAACTTTGTCCATTTGCTCTTCAGTGCTGTGCAGGTAACCTACAGTCAGTTTATTAGACTTTTGTAGCTAAAAACAGCTGCTTGCTGCAAGGGATGAGGTTGCCTACAGCAGTGAGACTGAGCCAGACAGTATATGTGTGAGCCATAAAACCAAAACATGAGTTAAAAGAGGAGAAAAAAATGTGTCCGACAATTCTCTGTAGGTCCATCACAGTGAGCGGCCCCTTTCACATTAGACAAAAAATACTGGTCAGTGGGGCTTTAAATGTTGATCAGGAACAATTGTTGATAGAAATCAGACACATAGGCTACTTTGTCTTCTTAAACATGTACATCCCCAAAATTGCATTTTATTCCCAGTGAATGGAAGAAGAGTTCTAGATTGTTTTATGATACAACTCTAACATATCCCTAAATTTCTTACATTTCAGTTGAAGGCTTTTCGTGACAAAGAGGGTGGGGGGAATTTAGAATATTAAAAGAGTCTCATCAATAGAAAGCCAATCTGCTTGCCAAAATTAGGAGCAGAGCTGGCATATTAAAAGACAACTAAAAGGTTAGGACTCCACAGGGGACTCTATGGAAATAAAACCACAAAAAAGGTGCAATAACAGCCTGATTACAAGACATTTATAATGTTAGAATGAGAGAGAGAGAGAGAGAGAGAGAGAGAGAGAGAGAGAGAAAGAAAGAAAGAAAGAAAGAAAGAAAGCAAGAAAGCAAGAAAGCAAGAAAGCAAGAAAGCAAGAAAGAAAGAAAGAGACTTTTTCTTACATTTGACATTTGTAATGTTGGCATGAACAAAACCGATACTTTGATTTAAAGCTGTGAAGCCCTCCAGTGTGGTGTTTGTATGATAGGATGCTTGGAGGACAAGGATGACCAGTCATTGTTTACAATACTTCATTCCGAAATGTAAATATAACCTGAATTTTAGATATCTTTCAGTATATTATCCAAATACTGCAAACTCTCCCTAGATTTATATTACAGCTGGTAACAATATGTCAGTAAAGCTGATATCTGCCATCATTACCAACAGTTGACTAATCGTACAACAGAAATTCTCATTGCAAAGAAATCTAGGCTGTTAAATAAAACATAACGAGGATGATGCAATAATTAGATGGTCATTGTCCTTAGTAGAAAGGTAACATGTCTGATAGCAAGGGCATCCCTTGAAGCCATGGATCTCTGTTTAAAACTCAAGTAGACAAAGATCAATATGTGACAGCACTTAAGAATTCCTTACACTGGTCTGACATTTATTTTGGGATGGCCAACGTTACAACATGAATACAGAATAGTCAAGTGAGGCCAAAAGATGTTTCAACTTCATCTCTTACTTAAACCAAGACATTTGCACTTTTTCATTTCTTTCTAAATCAAATTCTCATAAATTCATTACACTTGGTTAGTAATCATCTTATGACAGCGCTGATGTTTTATGGGGTTAAGGCCAAACCACAACATGTGTTCATGTTATCACAGCCAAACCAAAATGTCCCCCAACTACACTCTTGCACATCAAACTGGCTTTGTGTTTGCATCTGAAAGCTCATTTAATTTAATGGAAACACATACAATGTAAAAGCAGCAACAGCGACATGAAACTGCTGGCGTCCTTTCTCGTGTACATGAATAGATTAATTTAATACATGTGACACCCACACAGGGTATATGTGAAGTATGAATGTGTTATTCAAAATAAATTGTAGAATATGTGTTATCATTACTACATCTCTCGGTATTTCTATAGGAACCAGCTGCCAGAGGCTGCACAAGGACAATAATTGAATGGTGAAAACGGTAAGGACGGCAATACTGCCCATTTAACCGGAATCCACAGCTTGTTGTGAGCGGGCAGAGCAAACTGTTACAGAATACATTTAAAGTAAACTGGTCCATTTAGTTGTTTACTCATATACTGTATCTCTGCAATGAGCACATTCTCCATACTTCATCATTGCACACTTTACCACTAGACAAATAAATGTTTAAAATATTGTTGATGCCTATACTTGACAGTCTAACAGTCATCTCATGAAGATGGGTATGACCTCTAACTTACAGTCTCCTCACCTAAGAAGCAAATGAGTGGTTTAGAGTATATATTCCGAAATAGGGATGTCAAAAACAAACACAAAAAAGATGTAATAGTAACTGTTTAGGAATTTTTTTGTTATGCTAAATTCTATGGTTTATGTTGCATATTACTGCATATGCTGCATAAACAGAATAACACGCTGCGCTAACGCCATGATCTCTTTCAAACAGGTCCAGTGGCAGGCTGAGAGACCAAAGATACCTTAATGTATTAAAGATAATAGCACACACAATAATGTATTTGTCCTCTCCACAGCTGTGTTTGTGCATTTAATTTCAGACATGTATTTATGCTAAATAAATTCATTAAAATGTATAATTTATAAACACTTAAAAGGACATTACTCTAAGAAGACATTTATTGTAAATGGTGTGAAATTTACAATGAATATGAAAATAAGCAATAGCAAACCTTATGTCTGTCACGGGGGAGAATAGGGAGAATTTGTCAATTTTCAACAAACACATGAATTAAAAGAAGTCTTCAATACATCATCCAGACACACGTTTGCTTTAAAGTGGTTTTATAAAAGGTGCCATATCTCTGTATTACATTAAAAGAAGTGTTGCCACAAATATTCAGTAATGGGATCCCATGCAGTCTTGAGTAATTGATTAATTCATTTCTAGACTGAATGAGCTTATAACTGGAACCAACATTTGTCTTTATTACAAAAAAAAAACTCTAAATTATGTCTAAGAGACGCATTAGCTGGTTGTGCACAGCTTTATTAAATAGCAATGAGTGTCGAGCAATGACCACAAGAATGTCTGGGTTTTAGTTTGGCAAATTAGTTTTACAAGGCTGAATCTGTAGATGGGTTATTGTGGGTTATGTTTCCACGTGTCATATACATTCAAATAGTAATTAATTGAATCATCTGGCAAGTTGAGTTGATTATATTTATTTATTATGTGAGAGATAGGCAATTGTGTACCATTTTATCTTCTGTTTGTGTGTGGTTGTACAGACTTTTTGTATAGATCTTTGCACTGCTCACCAAATTAATTTTCTTGAGAGGTAATAAAGTTTTACCTGAACTTTAACTTGATAATGGAGTACTCCTTAAAACAACACACTGTTGAAAAATAGCACAAAAAAATACATGTCAGTCAATGGCAACTAGACAGCCAAACCCTGAACAGTACCATGAGTAATGGATCTTTTACAGATTAAGGACTGTAGAGGCCATGTAAGCCTGTCGATCGATACGTTTGGATTTTGTGCAGTCTCGGGAACAGGCATGAATGGAGAAAAACACTGTGCATCTGTCTGTACTATTAAGGTCCAAGAGCAGGTGATCAGTCTTCCTTGCAGAGGCAGTCTGATACAGTCTGAACTTTCTGCCAGGACATCTGAGCTCAGCTGAAGTCCTTCAGGCTCCCAATGGACACCCCCTCCCTGCTGAGATGCAGGTAAATTCATTTCTACTGTCTAAGTCTGCAGAGCTGCTAGACCTGCTGGCTCAGTGTGAGATATTCATGGCTGGAATTAGCTGCCCAACACAGGGCATTGCTGGACCAACTCAAAGAGCATTTCACTACTTAAGTTTCTACTTAGGGTGTCTTTCACGAAGGTGTTCTCATTGAAGCATGTTGCAATTACAAATACACTCTGTAATTATGCATTAGTTCGGGCATCACCAAATGGCAGACTGCAGTCCAAACCCAGAGAGTTTACTAGATTTAACAACTGCTTAAGAGAGACTGGAGAGAGATTATGGGATGAAACTTGAATCAACTGACACTGCTACTTTTAGGCTACAGAATGTGTCTGAGACAGTTTCCCCTGATTTTACTAAAGTAGCACCACACAACTTGCCCATGTTTGGATGGACTTGCAGCTGTAACTCAGCTTTCTCCGCTATGAACATTATTAAAATCAATTACCAATCCAGGCTCACCAATGTGCACATTGAGAACTAACTCTAGTACAGTATCTCACAAAAGTGAGTACACCCCTCACATTTTAGTAAATATTTCATTATATCTTTTAATGGGACAACACTGAAGAAATTACACTTTGCTATAATGTAAGGTATTAAGTGTACAGCTTGTATAACAGTGTAAATGTGCTGTCCCCTCAAAATAACTCAACAGCCATTAATGTCTAAACCGCTATCTAAACCACTGGCTAAACAAAAGTGAGTACACCCCTATGTTAAATTCCCATAGAGGCAGGCAGATTTTTATTTTTAAAGGCCAGTTATTTCATGGATCCAGGATACTATGCATCCTGATAAAGTTCCCTTGGCCATTGGAATTCAAATAGCTCCACATCACATACCCTTCACCACACCTAGAGATTGGCATGGTTTTATTTCAGTTAGCCTAATAGCTGGTTTGATTTGCATTGAGAGAGGATTTTATGGAAAGTACCCCATGCCAATCTCTAGGTATGGTGAGGGGTATGTGATGATGTGGGGCTATTTTAATTCCAAAGGCCAAGGGAATTTTATCAGGATGCATATTATCCTGGATCCATGAAATAACTGGCCTTTAAAAATAAACATCTGCCTGCCTCTATGGGAATTTAACATAGGGGTGTACTCACTTTTGTTGCCAGCGGTTTAGACATTAATGGCTGTGTGTTGAGTTATTTTGAGGGGACAGCACATTGACACTGTTATACAAGCTGTACACTTAATACTTTACATTGTAGCAAAGTGTAATTTCTTCAGTGCTGTCCCATTAAAAGATATGAAATATTTACTGAAATGTGAGGGGTGTACTCACTTTTGTGAGATAGTGTAACTCCATTCAAGACAAAATACCAAACTACTGGTAGGGTAATCACAGGTTCATTTCTTTCACAAGTACGGATGTAATAATAATAATAATAATAATAATAATAATAATAATAATAATAATAATGAAGAGAAAGGGGCTACTCAAAGCTTTCAAGTTTGCACATATTCTAAAAGAGGCACTTTTTTATCTATTGTATACAGAAGATTTTATCTTGCTTTCTTTTACTTTCCGGACCCCTTACCATGAATAAAATCAGATGCGGACTTTGAGTAAGACGTTTGAGAACCATTCAAAACCCATAGATCATTTCACTCTAATTTACAAATTGAACAAATGTATCTGGTTCTGCTTTAAAATAGTTTCTCTCATATTTGTTCAACAGATCTTTCAGTGTCTCCATTAGCAACTCATCTTCTTCTGCTGCCGCCATGTCCTGTGGTATCACCTAAGTTTCCTTACTTGGTCCAATACTCTTCTTCATCTATTTGCTTCTGACAGGCCACATTATTCAAAAGCACAACATTTATTTTCACTGTTATGCAGGCTAGTCTATTTAGTCCATCCAACTAGTTCAAAAGGCAGAAGAACATCCACATTTACATCCCATGCCTTCATCTATCAGTGGGGAGATGCCAACCGTGATCAATCCAGCCATGCTTTCACTGTCAGTAAAACTGTGTCCAGTTCGACTATGCCTCTGCAGTAATGGCAGCATCACTAGAGAGCACAACACATAAATCAGCCAGCGTATTAGCCTATGGACAGTGAATAATGGAAGACCTGCTAGGACGGTATGACAGCAGGCATGGTGACTTAACCAAGGTATGTGCAACTTCTGGTCCATAGCTGTAACTTCTACACTGAAGAAAACAACATTTCATTTTGATAGACCAACTCAAACAAGTTCAATGATTAATTAAATGTGTCACCTAATAATATCATCAATTTGAGTCTTTAGTGCACAATGGCCACATTGCATAGTGCTTCACTGAACACGTTGTACAGACAGATAAAGTGTCAGGGTAGAGTAGCTTGAGTGCTAATCGAGGGAGCAAATCCCACAGGGAGTTGATGAGCTTTGACTCTAGCAATGAGGACATTGGCTCATCAGACTAGTTGCCTGCTTTCTGCCTGCTTGCCTGCGTGTGTGGGCTTACAGAGAAAACAATTGGGTACAGTTGTTTTGATCATGGCTACGGGTGTTTAAACTGCACTGATTTTGGAATTAAGGAATATGATGATCCTGTTTCCAAAGGAATATATTTAGAGCAAATAAAGGCATAGATTTAAAAAATGTGCTGAAAAGGTAAAAGAGAGCTACCCCTTAAAAGATTATTTAATATATTTAACAAAAGAAAGTGCAAAATGATGAATGCTCCTGCAACATTTCAGACTTACAACATCAAGTCTTTACGCATTAGCCTCTTGAGCGTTGCTAATACAGCAGGTTCCAGTGGATAATTCTTAGCTTTCCAGGAGTCAATTTCAGTGATTCCCACAGTAAAAGTCGGTCCAAATCGACTCCAGAAATTTGGGTTTTATGCACCACTAATCTGCTCAGCTTCATCAGTGGGTGGCAGCAGGTGCAGAGCTCAAACTAATGAATATGCAAATCAACAGCGGATGTGAAAGAACTAAAGCTGAGGGGCAAAGGGCAACCTGTAACAAAAACATTACAAAATAATAGTATACAGCACCATACACATTATTCTTTAATTATTCTTGCATTGCCCGACCTACCTCCACAGCGCTGTCGGAGTGTCTGGCTAGTGCACACAGCATTCTGGGATGGGAGAAAAATGTGCTCTGGTTTATTGGCATTTCTTTAAACCAATCACAATCGTCATGGATGGCGCTAAGTGCCGCACGGAGCAACGGCGCCGCTGCAAAATAGCCTCGGGAAGGAACTTGTTTTGGTGGAACATGTGTACGTTCAAAAGTTGTTATAGTCATGCAACAGAAAACTCAGATTGGACAGATAGTCTAGCTAGCTGTCTGGATTTACCCTGCAGAGATCTGAGAAAAGGTTAACCATAGCCCTCGTAAATCGACCGGAGTTTAAAATGCCAACACAAAGGAAGCCCGTCGTCAATGGAGCAATACTGGAAGTGGAACACCGTGGATATAGACTAATACTATATATATATATATATATATATATATATATATATATATATATATATATATAAAATACTAATACTGAAACCCAGTCTATACAAGAAAGGCAATAGTAGATCACCAAACTGTGTTCAGACAGTATTTCCAGCCTGCAATATAGACAAGAAGTAAAAGTAGACGTTTCAAGAGAAGTTAAAGTTACAGTATCCCAACTGTAGGACGTGATGCCAGGTAGAACAAATTTTGGATTTGAGTCACACTCTCGATAGTCTCGCTTTGCCAGACCTTTCTCTGTGGTTCTCCGTGGAGGAGGGTCTGGCTAGTCCACAGAGCATTCCAGGATGGGAGAAAAACATGCTCTGGTTTATTGTCATTAAAAAAAAAAAAAAACACAATCATCATGGGCGGCACTAAGAGCCGGACAGAGCCACAGTGCCGTTGCAAAATAGCCTCGGGGAAGGAACTTGTATTGGTGGAATGTGTACGTTCAAAAGTTTAGTCGTGCAACAGAAAACTCAGATTGGACAGATAGTCTAGCTAGCTGTCTGTATTTACCCTGCAGAGATCTGAGGAGCAGTTAACTATAGTCCTCAGAAATCAACCAGAGATTTAAATTCCAACACAAAGAAAGCAAAGGTAACCAACATCTGGCCGAAAAGAGGGACATCGGGCGGAATTTCCAGTGGCACCGGAGCAATCCCAAAAGTAGAACGTCGTAGATGGACTACACTCTAGAATACTGTGGTTAGAGCTGGGCAATATATCGATATTATATTGATATTGTGATATGAGACTAGATATCGTCTAAGATTTTGGATATCGTAATATGGCATAAGTGTTGTCTATTCCTGGTTTTAAAGGCTGCATTACAGTAAAGTTATGTCATTTTCTGAACTTACCAGACTGTTGTAACTATTCTATTATTTGCCTTTACCCACTTAGTCATTATATCCACATTACTGATGGTTATTTATCACAAATCTCATCTCTGTAAATATTTTGTGAAAGCATCAATAGTCAACACTACAATATCGTTGCGGTATTGATAGGAGGTATTTGGTAAAAAATATCGTGATATTTTATTTTCTCCATATCGCCCAGCCCTTACTGTGGTTGCCTGATTTTAAAAGTATGGGCTGTGTTCAGCTAACAAATGCAGCAGTTATATTGAATTTAGCAGCAGTATTTGAAGAGGGCACTGCCAATATGTAATTTTAATTTATTTGGATGTCCACCGTTTCAAACACAGTGAAAGTGTCTAACTTTTTTTTTCGTTCAGGGAAAAATACTTTGCCACAGCTTACCAAAGGCACAATTCTGAATTATATTATGGATACTCTTTAAAGCTTTTCTGTGGAGTTTTCTTAGAATTACATTCAGTGGGTGTTGCCATTGCCTAAAATGCAAGATGATTAATATGTGGCTTAATACAAAAAAAGTAAATATTATATTGAAAAGTATTAAAATGTATCGTTTATATTCTTTTTTCCAAGTAGGCTTAATAGTAGGCATGGTAGGCTAGTACCCAACGAGAATGTAAACAGAGACCCTCGTAAAATGTAGCTTACAGTTTAAATGTAATTAAGGTAATCTAATTCATTTACTTTCAGAAAATTTCACATTTAAAAACATTTTACGTGTATTAAACCAAACAGTCAAAAATTCCCTCTACTTAGGTTTATCACTGGTTACAGCATGAATTTGTCTTTGTGGTCATAATAGTGTTTCAGAATTTGGGGTGTTCATTTTATACCTCCAAAAAGGGAATAAGATCCAAATATAATAAAAGAGCAAACACTGCAACAAAATTGCATGCACAATTGGACGCAAATTGGATGCTCCCAAACTCTGTGTACATTTGAAATCAGAGGGTAGAATATAGTAGACACACACACACACACACACAATTAGTGCAGTATAGGCACAATCACGACTAACCCAAATCGACAGCTTGACTCAAACTTAAGTATGCTCAAGTGTTTTTTTTTGTCCGTCTTTTGTGCGATTTCTATCTCACTCATGAAGACAGTTTATGCCGTCCCCATCTTATTGCTGTACGGAGAATGTACAACAGAAGTCTTTCATTGCAGTTCCACTTCTTTAGCCACAACATTTTCCTTCTTGGGTTACAAAGCTGCTCTCTGGAAGAAAAGCATGAGTAGTAAAGAAGCCAATTAAGTGGATGCATCATCTTGATTATAGAAACAATTCAAGAGGGGGGGGCTATTCCTGAGCTCTCTCGCAGTCTATACAGTAGACATCTCTTAGGAGAAGAAAACCAGATCTGTACACTGATGCTGGACTGTTGTTAAGATGGGTATGGGGGGGCGAAATGAGATGAGAGGGCTGCAAAGCGGAGCAGAGGGAGGAGAGTGGCATCCACGTACAAACAAATACCTCTTTAGAATTCTACACAGCACTCCGCTGCAGCGTGTTTGGTTTCCAGGCAGCACTGCATTATTAATGCACCCATCCTCCCTGACTGCCACCCCTAGAGCACAGAGAGTAGGGTGGGGAAAGATAGAGGGGGAGAGAGAGCAAGTAGGGGTGGGGTTAAAATAAATTGAACAAAGTTATATGTAAAGGTTGCTAATTAACACGTTACTGTTTGATATGAACATGTATCAGAAAATCGTAAACTGCCTCTTATTCCATACATTTGTTGGACGATGTGTGCCTATATGTGTATTGCACAGCCCCCCAATATAATAACTGTAATTTCATTACTTTGAGGATCAGGCTTCTTACTTTCAACAAATCTTATGAAAAGACCAAAGTCAACAATGTGTTGACACTCAGGATAAGCCTATTAATTCCTATTCCAACATGAATCTTTATAAACAAAACATTAATCTATAGTTTTGTATTTCAGAAGGCTAAACTATTTCCTGGAAGAGCTTGCCACTGTAGTTTTTAGCAAACATTACTACACAAGTATTACACTAGTAAGTTGTGCATTTGTTGGGCACTATTCATCTGCTGATTAATACATATTTGATGTGTAAGTGAGTATCTAAGCAGCAGGATCATGTAACCATATAAAATAAAGCATGGTGTCCATGAGCAAAACATGTCTATGATTGCAACAGTGGCTCATGTATGTGATTTAAAAGGAGCGGTTTGCCATTTAGGGAAATATGCTTAGATGAGTTGGCTGACAAGATTGATACCAATCTCATGTCTGGGAGTGGTATTGATCTTTTCATCTCTATGTCTTGGCAATAATGAGCATGTTTGTCAAAACGTCAAAATAGTCCTTTTAGTTTTTAAACAACAATAGAGGTCTATGGTGTAGGATAATCATATCAGATGTTTGGCTACACAGGCAATACATATTAACAGGACCAACTCATTGTTGGTTTTCATAAAATGTATTGACCAGACTTATTCTTTAACTTTTAAAAACAGTATTTGAACTTTTTGTTTAAGGGATGTTTAATGTCAAGAGTACTGACTGACAGAAATACAATTTATTCTAAAGTGAGCAACTTATGTTAAACAATGCAGAAATATCATAAATAATCAAAATTAAACTGTCAGGTTTTAAAATAGGAATGGCTGAATTTAAGTTTTTTTTTTTACAGCAGATCTATATTTTTTGGCAACACTAGAACCCTAAGATCATTATCTGATGATATCTGACTTCCTAAAAACAGATAACCGTTTAAACTCCTCACCAGACTGCCAAAGATGAAATTCTTACCATGATAAACAGTCTCTCTCTCTCTGTCTTTCTCTTTCTGTCTAATTAACAAACCCAGACATGTTTTGAATGCCAGGAACTGGCAGTCAGCGAGAGAGAAATGGAGGGAGAGAGAGAGAGAGAGAGAGAGAGAGAGAGAGAGAGATAAAGATTCCAATTTCCCCAGTCACTGACATCATAAGGTACACATTGTGTCTCTTCACAGATTGGCATCAAGCATGTCTTGATGCTGCAGCCGCCAGTGGGAAAATGTTAAGAGTTAACCTTTGGCAGCCCAAATGCGGTTATGTTTTTGAAGCTAGCACATCTCCCTCAGCTCTTTTAATTCCACCTTTTCCGGGGACTTTATTTCCTATTCAAGGTAATGGGGTTGGAGTAATGAATTCTTGCAGAGTACAAACTATGTCCCCCTTGTGACCTCCTGTCTGTAAATGAAATAGTCAGCAGAGCACCGGGCAGGAGGTCATTGTGGTGTACAGCCCCGGCACACTGCTCTGCAGGGAACAGTCAGGCAGATTCTCCCCTCCATCATCTCTAAATGGAACTATGCAACCTTTTTTTTTTTTTTTTTTTCCTCTAACCAGTTTTAGAATCCAGCTCAATTTGTTCTTATTTTCTTTGCAATTAAATTGTGAGGCAATTCACCCATTATGTTTTGTCTTTTATTCTATATGATCAAATAAAATAAAATAAAGCGCAGCTGCATTGAGCTCAGAGACTGACTGTTGTCTAGTGTCTCTGATGCGCTACTTGGCCAATCAACCTAGCCAACACTATTTTCCTCCAGTGGAATTGAAAGCTGCGAGCAGAGGAAAGCAGCAGCAGTGAGTGGTTGTGTGACATCACCTTGTCAAAGCAGTCAGCCTGGAATTGCCTAAGGGGAATTTGTACAGAATTATTGGGGGTTTAAAGTTAAATACAGTCATTATTATTGCCTTGAAAAGAGGCAGTAAAACAGAATTTCTGTATGAATGGCGTTCCTACATCTGTATGCAACTCTTTCACATAGGCAGGATACATATTAAAGGGAAAACATATTATTATGTTGAATTTCTAATAAAGCTATTGTAGGTTTCTCCAATTATTAGTTACCTTTTTATCTTTTGACCTTGTCTAAAATCTGCTTAGCTATAACAGGCCGGAACTATATGACAGTCCGGATACCAAAGGTAAATCTGGAGCCAACTTAATCCTCCGAGCACAGATGATTCATTCAGAAACCATGGCTGAATTCAAGTCAGGAACTGGGGCTCATGGCAACAATAAAGATACAAGGTGCAAGTATTTTCAGTTGTGTACATGAACATAGTTCAGGATTTGTTTTGTAACTGTTTGTTTACTCCTGCCCTGCCTGTTGTGAGTGTGTAGTGTGTGTCTATGTACTGTGATATTTATGTGGCAAATGACAATCAGTTTTGCAACTCTGCAATGCAGTGGCTGCACCACAGCTAATGAAAACAACCGTTTTACCCAACAGTTCAACTGCAGCGACTCCAATTCCTAATGATGGTGCCCAAAATGATAATCAAATAAGAGTAAATTAGTGTGATGTGGGTTGACAGTAGGGTGCACGATATTGAAAAAAATGTGATATTGCAATATCGATAATGAATATTTCGATATCGATATTAATTTAGATATTTTTAAACATATGTAAAATTAACAAAGTTATGGGAAAACGCATCAAAGATAGATTTCATATTTCCCAGTGCTAAAACAATACATTTAAAATGTTGCCTAAACTGAAAGAATATATATATATATATATATATATATATATATATATATATATATATATATATATATATATATATATTTAAAATGTAATGATTTATTAAAAATGTAATAACAATAACATATAACAATATCTTATTTCACCAATAAATTCCTGTTAACGACACACAAAAAAAAAAACACTGGCTGGGAAAAGGGTATTTTACAATTACTTTGAATGCAGCACGAGGCTGGCGAGGCCAAACCTTATATATATAAGTCAATGGGCCAAACGCTGTATGGGAAAACGTATTTTACAATTACTTTGAATGCAGCACGAGGCTGGCGAGGCTCAGTCTGTGCTGTTTTTCAGACAACGGCAGCTACAGTCTGGTGTTACAGTTCTCTCAAGTGAAATACAGACACACTCTTCACCGTTTAGCTGTCAGCATTTTAACCTCATTTTTTACTCGGTTAAAATGCTCAGTTAGCTGCTAGCTAACGGTAGGCTAACGTTACCTGCTGTCAGGTGTATCGCTAACTAGCTAACGCTAATGCCAAGTGTTTGTTAACTAGCCTCCCGTGAGGCGATGTTTCAGTTGAGTTCCCCTTAACGTCCGTTTTCGGATCATCAGAGAGAAGCGCAGGCATTTAAGTGGCACCTAAATAAGGCGCTCCACGCAGCTGATGTTTGTTTATACTTCTCCGCTGGTGTGTGCGTTGAGCCAGCCGGTGTGTGTGTGGTAGAGCGAGGAAGAAGTGAGAGAGTGAAGGCGTTTTTCTTCGGAGTGAGTAGCGACTCTAACGTTATAGTGAGAGAACCCAAGTGTCTCCCCTGTTCTTTCTGAACACAGTGGGAAATCTGGAGCAAGAGAAGTTAACCCTCTCCTTTATTTCATGTTGTTTATGGAGAAGGAGAACCAGGAAATGAGTCGGGGAATTGCAACGCTAGCAAGTGATGTGTATTTTTCGAGAGGTGCATCAAAGAGTGTAGACGTAATAAGAGGCTAAACTCAAAAGAACGTTGTGCTGCAGCTTGCAAAGGAAGAGTCTATTGAGTGCAGCTCCGCCATCTTGGACTGAATGCAACACAATGTTCTATTGAGTTTCACCTCTTGTTGCTTTGGTTACATGTCGGGCGGGATGCAACGTAAACAAAATATTGCGTAATTATCGCGAGACTACAAGTTGAAGTATAATCTTTTCTGCAAAGAATATAACTTCATACCTCAAATGTCATAATCAAATGTTCTATGTTTTGCATACTGTAATAAGGACAATGCGCAATCAGTCTTATTTTTATTATAAATGATGCATGTCAAACTGCATGGTCTCATTTGGCATGAAACTAGCATTGGTCCAAATGACTTGTAACAAACCTGAGGGGGGGGGGGGGTCGTTGACAGACCTGCCCCCACTGCTAAAAAAACACTATTACTGTTGCGGTTTTCTCTCATCATGCTTTCCATCCTCCTATTTTGTCATCTCACTGTTGAGTTTCTTCATTTTTGCCCTTCACCTTGGCAGGAACATTGATGTAAACCTGTTTCTTTGAAAAAGTGTCTGGTAAAATTTCAAGTCTTGTGCAGACAGAGCAAACCATTCCAGGAAATGCTATGCTGTGTTTGCTGCCACAGCTCACTTTGTTATTGCTGTTTTTTTTTTTAAAGATATTTGGCAGTCCACTCCCATTAATATTTTTTGCTTGACCGATTGAAGAGACAGCCTAGGAGCGATGAAAGTCACTCAGGGAATTTAAACTTTGGAAGTCATGGATATGAAGTTACGTAAAAAGTGGAAGTCTCAGACCGTATGACCAAAGTCATTAGGAATGCTTCGGAGCAGTGATCCAACACAAATCCCTTATGTTTTAGAAAAAGGTAGTGTAACGAGTTTTAATTGCCAGTCTTGCAGTTAAGCTTGAAAAAGACTTACCTGGATACCTATGTTATCAGTAACCTCTGACCAACATCCCTATTAGGGCTGTAGCTATCGATTATTTTAATAATCAAGTATTAATACGATTATTCCATTGATTAATAAAAAGACTTTCGTTTTATTGAAGAGCAATAATTATTAATTGAAGAGCAATAATATACAATAGTTTGGTTTGATTTTCAGAAAAAGCTACATTTGTATTGCCTACATTGCTTACAATATCATCTCTCAAAAAACTAAACATTAAATGCATTTAAGTGCCATATTACATTGTTTTTAAAGAAAACATTTTCTGAAATGCAATAATAACCTCAAAATAAGGCATACATTAAAAATAAACTTAACCAAAAAGTTGTGCAACTTAACTTTCAGAACTACAAGTTTCATATATAGGCCTATATGTAAATATTAGTTATATGTCACACAGCTCTGTTATACTTATGCTATTAGATCGTTGATCAGCTGTTTCTCCATGAAGAGAGAGAGAGAGAAAATGGTGCGCAACAATCAAGCTGTTTTTCCTAAGGGATAGTCAACAAGTCAGCTCTTTAGATCAAATTGTGGTCACCACTACGTATTTTCTTGTCTTTGTTTTTGGTAGTTGTCACAAATGTCATTTGGTGTAGTTTCATCATCCATATGACTCTGATTTTTACCTTTATCGGGTCTGCTTCGTGGAATGGAGGATTAAGTTAAACTCAATGTTTTCTGTTGAGATGCTGAAGCACTGACATCGTGCTATTACTGTGGTAAGCTAGTTCGATTTTGCAGTAGACACACTTTACAGAGTTTTCGTTTTAATTACGTTTGAACTGATTCCAAACTTTGGACACTTTCTGTCGTTTTCTCCAGCCTGTCTCTTCTCTTAGCCCCTCACTATTTACGCTGTCTTTCTTCATTTTGTAATCTGCGCCGTATGTGTCGCCAGCAGCATCAGTCCGGTGTGCGACAGTAATAATCATCCGTGCGGCAAGATGGTTGTGGGAGGGTGTTGGGGTTAGTGCGCATGCACATAATGGGGGGGGACAGTGAGCAATAACCCCCACCCCCTCCCCCAACCATCTTGTCGGTGATTGGCTGGAATGTGATTTGTTGTATTTTGGTGCACAGCCTGTGCCCCTAGTGTTTGAGGTTTACGACCCCTGAGCAGCCGGCGTTAAATGCAGCAGTCCAGAAGGAGCTCAGTCCTCCAAGTCAGAAAGTAAGCTGAGGGAGTCAACGAGTTCTAGGAAAGGGTTCCATGTCTCTAGGGATGTTGAGATATAGCCTTTCAAAGAAGATCTGAGCTTCTCAAGCTTCAAATTGTCGAGCACCTCTTTAATCCAATGGTCGTGTATAGGGGGGCGGGAAAGCTTCCAGTTGAAGAAGATCAGTCTGTCCAGCTTGTCGAAAAAAGATTCAACGATAAGTACCGGGATGTGCTGGAAAAGATAAAGAAATTTGGAGAGAACAACCATCTGACGTGCTTTTTCACAGTGTATTCAGGGGGCAGGCAGCTAGCGGATCAAGGACAGATGCCTACGATTTGAGACAAAAATGAAATTGTGCTGAAACCATGCAGGAACTCATAGTACACCTTTAAAATGCCATTTAGCATGGCAAGGGCTCTACTGAAACTCAGGACTAGCAGAGAGTAGCAGCTGGGAATTTAAAAATGGATATTTCTGTTTTTAGGTTAGGCTACATGTATCCTGCAGCCTGCCTTTTGGCAGCAACACTGTGATCATGTCTGTTTGAGTGTGATTTGAGAATAGCTAAAAGGCATTGTTCATCACAATGCATAGAGTCTGCATGGAGTGATTTATTTTTTTTTGCTTTATAAAATGGTGAGAGTGAAACTACTGCTTTACTGCATTAAAGCAACTGTTAAAACATCCAATTCACTATTCAATTTAACGGTCTATATATTATATAATACTCTGACCTATAAATATTCTGTTTTACTGTTTTTGAACAGCAGCTAAACAATGTAGTTTATGGATACAAAGTTTAGCTTTTTGGTGATGTACTGTATATGTTTATCCAGCTTTACAGGACAATTTGTTTTTGTTTTTTTTTACAACAAAAAAGACATTTAATACAGACCATGCTCTGTGTTTCACTATAGTGCAACACATTCACACAACAAGGTAAATGTCTGTTTTGTTGACAAATGTGACACAAAACGGAGGAAAAGCCCTGTGTTGCAGTTATTTGAGTGGGTTTCAGTATCACACAGGTCATTTTTGTTGGGTTAGCATCAATGAGGGGTTTTCTCCGGGTGTGTGACCTGAACAGACTGTGCTCAGGGAGGCAGGAAATGTGAGTCATGCTGGCAGTATGTATGTAAACACCTTTACCCCAAAGTCATAGTGAGATGTCACCTTTGCCTTCAGAGCCACATGGACCAACTCTTGCACAGTTTAACATACTGTTTATTCTCCATTTACTAGAGAGATGAAAGAATGGATTTATTTTGTTTGTGAAACTCTTTACATCTTGTAAAGCCATATCAGATATATTTCATTTTTTCAAAAATGTTTTAATCAGTTATAAACTACTAAAGAGTAAAGATGGAAACTAACAAATCTCATTTATTCAAATACTGTATGGAAGCACCATTTTGTAAGGCGTATTACTTTCACTTGTTATCTTACTCATTTACTACATTTATCTGATGACTGTTGTCAGCAGTTACTTTGACCGATTGTAGTTTTATATTCAAAATATGATATAATCATTGCCATATTTCAAACTACCCATCTGTCCACTTGCAACATTAAAATACTGCATATTAATACAAAATACCTTCATTTAGGTGTACTTTTACTTTTGACACTGAAGTACCCTTTATCTTTACTTCACAAGAAAAATTCAAATACTGTTCCACAACTGATCTTCAGGGCATCTTGTCCTGAATATATAATATATATTCTCTGTGCACATTGAAACTCACTCATCCTCTGCTCAGTCCACTTCTTAAAATCAACCTCAGCCCCAAGATCAATAGCCTGCGAAGGACAATCCAATCAACCACTCATAATCACAGACCAATTAAAACATAATCCATTTATCCATCACCTTTAATAAGCATATTTAATTTTCAATGTGGTTCTCAGCATCCTGACTATCCATAATTAGAATGCCTCTTTCAAGGGCAACGTGGCATATTGGTGTCGACAGCACAAACCAAAATTCCCAAATAAGCACCTTTCCTCCTCATTATGAACTCAGCTGCATAGTGATGACCTGTGACAGAAGTAGCCTCATTGAGATGCCAAGCGTTATCTCACCTTCTAGGGAGTGAGTCTGTCGACCATGTTAGGGCGGTGAGGGAGCGATCGTCAAACACTGCTATCTGCTTTGATGTACTACTAAGTGTGAGCATCCTTAATGGCCCTTGGTTTTCAAATGTTGAGAAAAAAATAAATGTTGCTGCCTTCACTGAGCAAACGATAAAAAGGATGATGTTTCACTCTATAGAATAAGCCCAAACCACAACCTTTTCAAATGCATTAAGTGAACTGTTAAAGATCACCTTGAAGACATTCAAATGCACAGTGATGGATGGACCGTTACTGATGGTTTGGCAAAATTGACAGCTGTTGAGATAAATATGGCCTAAAGCCTGCCAAATGCTGTCATAACTACTTGGCCCTCCACTTGTCATTTAACTGTATACAATTATGCTGCTTAGGCAGGCATTATAAAACAATTTCCATACCACTAGACCTACAAATTCAGGAGTCATTGTATAGCAATATAATAAAGCTCAACCTCTTTTGACCTGTAGTACACCTAGAGTTTAGTTACCACACACCACACAGTGAATGCATTGCTTCAAGATAAAGAAGAATTTTCAGAAAAGCCATAAAGTGTGGATTATAATGCAAACTGAAAAGGTTAATTACAGTAAATACCATCCATCCCCAATACCGAGATACCTGATGGTCAGCACAGTAAAGTGTCTTACAGTTGATTAACTTGAGATGGTTCTGTTGGAGGACTGTGCCCACAATTATTTTCACAGATTTTTAGTCAACTAATGGATTGAAAAAAGATTTTTGACAATCAAATAATACTTTAAATCATTTTTAAGCAACAATGCTAAACATTCTTTGATTCTAGTTGGTTTTTTTTTAGGATTTGCTGCTTTTTGTCTTATGTGATCGTAAACTATTTATTTGGATTTTTACTGTTCGTTGGACAAAATACATCACCTTTGGCTATAGGATATTGTGACAGATTTTTACTATTTTTGACATTATAGAATTAACTATTAACTAATGAGTTAGGAAAGTCACTGTAGAAAACATTTAAAAAAAAATTCTAAGTAGGCTGAACAAAAAGACTTAAAAGCCATCTTCTCGTAGATGTTTTTTTTATTTCAATGAAACTGATCATGAATATTATCATAATTATTAGGAAATTGTGTTTATTAAAGTTGTCTTTTTGATATGATGTCATAACACTCTTGTTTTCTGTATTATTTAGATTCATATCTTTAAGATATTCATGACAATGTGTCCACACACACACACACACACACACACACACACACACACACACACACACACACACACACACACACACACACACACACACACAGGCATCAAAGCCCTTTGTACGCGAGCAGACACCTGGTCCCTCTCTCCTTGCCAAAGTGGACTCAGATGCCTGGAAGAGCTGGGAGGATTTACAGTACCCACCTCCTGCTCAACACACAACCATACACAGGCTATTGGAAGTCCAAGCAAAGACAGACACCCCCTACAGGCTCAGACACGCACATTTAAAGACACTTACTGTACACCTTCCAGCTGATCCATGCATGTTGGAGCAAGTGCCAGACAGAACACATTACACTGCTGTGATAGCATGGGGTATCTAATGGTGCTAAATGAACGCCATGAAGGTCAAAGAGGAAGCATAATCAGTTTTGGATACGGACTAGTTTTTTGCAACTTGAGGGGTTCTGACTGAAATTTTCAAACATTTTCTGCCTTGATGAACCAAGTAATACCCGACACACAAGCCTTGATCCTAACCTTAGGCTAGGCTGTGTACTTCACTCAGCAAATAGCTTCTACTGTTTTGATTTCTTTTTCTGTCATGTGTACAATAAAACTAAGCCATTTTCTAGCCACACTTTCTTATGACAGGAGCTAGTCTTACACGTTTTAACATTAGGCAGCTGTACAACCATCAAACAAGATGTTAGCCTGTCACAAGGCCTTACCTCCCCATCTAGCTTTGATGTAGCAGGGGGGATACAGTCTGAGACATTGCCCAAAACCTTTCATGACTTCACTGCTCTTAGCTGCAAAGCAAAGATTACATGACCAGTAAACCTCAGGAGATCTGCATAAGCAACCTTTCAGTAATTCCCCATCTGCAACTGCCCAACGACACGTTGCATCTCCAAAATTACAGTGAGGTGTGCCAATAAATTACACAGTCTTCAAAACACACCGCAACCTGTGATTTGCAATTTATTAAATAAATTGTATAACCAATTAATAGGTTATCTTTGTATTCTTTCATTCTATTTTCAATAGACAAATATAACCCCCACCCCCCACCAATCATTCTGTGGTAAACACTGAATAGTTACCAGAGAAGCTTTCACTGCACAACGCCTTTTGGCAGGTTAACTGTATAGCATACGACTCATTGCTACAGATATGCTAAAGAGTTCTTAGCTACAGTAGGCCTATTCAAAAACGAGGTGGAAGATAAGCATGCAAATCCTATGTAATTATATACTCACACACTGCATGTCCATTCGTAACAAATACATCTTGATGGTACGCAACGATGGTGCTGGAACAGAGAATGTGTGTGTATGATGCCTGCTGCCATTCATAGCTTAACAGCTGGCTGATGGGCAACCACGAAGCTACATCCCTGGAGCTGCTGCTACTGGAGCTGATAAATAGCCATAGTAGTCACTATCTGCCAACCTACCCCTTCTTCACTACATATATTCAATTATTTACAATTCTCCCTTGGCTCTGGCATTTTTATGTCAGAGAAGATGTGTTCTGTTCCGAACAATGCTAAATAATATTTAGCATTGTTTGGAATATGATCAGTGAGGCTGTGTGTGTGTAGTAGGGCTGTACGATATTGGAAAAAATCGACATTGCGATAGTTTTTTTTCCTGCGATATATATTGCGATATGAAAAAAAAAATGTTCTATGCATCTACATAGAAAATAAAAATGAAAAAGGAACTTTTCTTATGTGAACCCTTCTTTGTTGAACTTTAATGCTTTACAAAACACCAATGAAAGTAAGCGCTGTGACTACTGAAGAGATTATGGAGAGGGAATTTAGGTAGAAATACACTGATTGAGTGTCATGACACCATTGTATTCATATAATACCATCAATCCAGGCTAAAGTGAATGATATTAATAATGCATGCATGTTGCTTCCTCTAAATTTCAGGTTGTGGTTGACTAGCGGGGCCTGCTTTGGTTGTTTGATAAATTGATCAACATTGATTGTGATTGGTGGTTTGCTGTGCATGCAGAGCCTGCATGTCACGCACTAGCAACAAACTGTATCCAAGAACACTTAAATGAGTGTAAATTACGTTCTATCAGACACAGACTTCTGTTAGATTAGTGTTAAGTTTCCGGCGTCGCGGTTCTGAACCATAATGTTAGTTGGGACAGACCCTTGCTGGTAAAATATGGCCGGGAGATGTCATGATTACGTTGCATTAATCAGGTGATTTAATTTGTGTTTGCAGCGAACAAAAAAAAACTGACTACCCATGGAAAAGCATGTGCATCACTGTGTCAGCGGCAGCTGCCACTTACGGTACTTTTCTACACACGGAGAGCCTCACTTCCCATAACAAACCCTGTCGGACTAACGTTACGTCACATACATACGTTGCCCACGTGGCTACCTGTCTTAAAGGGGAAGGGTCAGCCGGTAACAATTATGTAAAAAGAGAACGGTGAAAGTTTACTTCTCTATCATGCAGCAAAGAAGTTGTAGCGTCAACATCACAATGTCTTGCGATGTGACTATCATAAACACATGGAATCAATTGGATTTTTGCTGCGGTTGTGGGCCACCTCTGGGGTTAGCTTGCCCACAGGCATGGCGATGCCTCCTCAGCTGTAAGGTTGGGCACTGGGCCCTCTCCATGAAGCAGAATGGTGGAGCACAATGTTAATCTGTCCTCTTGGTCGAGTCCCAGCTGTGGCCCTGCATCCCCACCTGACCCTTTAATGTGGAGGGGGAGTCAGCTTGGACCTCTGCTATTACCACAGCCATATACACACAGCCACAGTCATAAAAATGATGTCTGCTCTTGCTTTAATGAATCCAAGTGTATTGTGTAGTATAAAACTATGTACTTAAGTTTCTGTAGAACACCATAGACATGATTTGCACAAGACTAAACCGATATTTCAAGGACTTTCAGCTCTCTCTCCATAGAGATGAAATATCTAAAACACTGTCTACAAGCTCAGATTTGTATTTCAGTTCTTTCAAAGTACATACATTTCTTTGTATACAAATAGTGAAGGCTTCATATATATTTACATCACACTTGAAAAATCCTTCTGAATTCATTTAGTTCTTGTCCCATGGTCTGTAGACTAGATTTTTATGCCGTATCTTGTAATGGCGTTTAGTCTGACACACAATTCTATTCTTCTGTTTCAAAAGTATTCATATTTTTTTAGGCCTACGGCACTGAGTCAGCCATTATAATAATTAGCTTTATTTCTATTTTAAAGTGTGTATTCTACAGAGAGAGTTAAAGAAAGGTTTGTTCCCCTGACATAAAAAAGCTGAACCTTAAAGCAATTTAAAAAGTAGCAAGACACATCCAAGATGACATAGTTTGACAGCTGACTTCAATAGCAGTAAATAAATAATAATTGGATCTTTCATTGATCATGTACCCTGTTCTCTCACAGGGAGGTCATGACTGAGTCAGGTACAAACAGGGTTTCTGCATTTTTGCTCACAGACACTTCAGCAAGACGGATGCTTGCCAACAGAAGGGCTTGAACCTTTGTCCTCCGTTTTGAATAATTGCCTCCCTATTCACAATGCCACCCTCCTGCTCCCAAAAACTGTTCTCACCAGGAAGATGAGTAAAAGAAGAAAGAAAAAATGGTTCATGCCATACCTTGTTGTTCTGATATATTTGTACAATAAATCAACCTCCCGTTTGTGCAATGCAAAGTACAAGTATATAGAACAAATAAATTCAAGTCCTGCACTTGATAACCATTATGTTTCTCCAAATGAACACATACAATATTGAGTTCAGTATGCAGCTTCACTTACGGGATCCTGTGAATTTATATGTAGGGAGCCTGAGGAAAATTGCTCATTGTTATCTTTAGTGATCCATAAGGTCTCTGAGCTACAGCATGGTCTGAGGCTTGGTTTCTAATCGTAAATTTACAGAAATCTACTTAGAGAAAGGCAAATATCAACAAGTCCTGCACTGGCTTCTCTATTTTCTCATTAGGCAGATAGATGGAAGATAGCTAGCACTGGGAGAGGTGGAGGCAGGAACAGATTAGTCTCCCTTCACAAACAACCACATATCCTTGACTTTTAATTAAAAATGCCATCGCAATTAGACAAGGTAGTTTAAAGAACTGCCAAAATAAAAAAAAAGAGTTCAGGCACTGCTATAAAAGCAATCTGGAGCAGTTCCAAGAGAATAAAGCTTTTCACTTTTCTCACTGTGAATGTTTTTTTTTTTTTCTTTATAAATGGAAACTTAAATCGGCTTATAGGTTTTTCGCAAAAGCACTGCAGAAAGAGCAAAAGAGGAGCCAGAGAGGAGAAAATAGAAATCCTAAGTCATCACAGTGGTTACAAAGGACGTAGAAGATTGAGGTCAGGGGAGGAGGAAAACTATTCTGTCGCTACAATAAATGAGAACAATTAATCAACAGTTAATGTGAATAACACCATTTATCCATCTAAACAATCTAGTCTCACCAGGTCACATTACTGAAGTAATGAATCTGTGCAACGCTGACATTTGAAATACTTTAGAGAAGGGCAACAGCCTGTAGGAGCCAACATAGAGACATCGGCAAAATGTGAACAACAGCAGGACTCTAAGTGACGCATACTGTACTTTTCTGCATCTGAGTCAACCACGAACATGAACATCCTGGAATAGGAGTAGCATGCATTGTGAAAACAGAAAGTAGGTCTACTAGTATGGCCTACTTACGCCCAATTTACACCAACTGCGGAACGGCTGCGGAGTCAATAGGTTTCCATTAAAGTCAATGTGTGTATTTTCTACTGCGGAACGGCTGCGTTCCGACTTCAAGCTTCTATTTTTAACAGATGCCGGAGAGCTCCGCAGCAATTCAGCACAGGGCAGATTATGTGGGACAAGAAGTTGAGCACAGAAACAAAATAAAATATCCGGTTAATTTTCAAAATAAAATACACATGCTCACAGCGGATCGTATTTCCCTGCACTACACCTTGAAAACGTCAAGAGACAGGAGACAGGCCTGAAGTTTGTGGTTCTGTTTATAGAAACTACATCCTGTTATATAGCACGATCATACATGAATTCGTGAGATCTCGTGGGTCCTCGTGACTACAATTGTCAGTCATGGCTGCAGCCGTTCCGCAACAAATCCACACCTGGTGGGTATTGAAGGACGGTGGAGCACAGAGCCGACACGCAGCGGAGCCGATCTGCAGGTGTTCCGCAGTTGGTGGAAATAGCGGGTCAGGGTTATTTTATGATTGTGTTACCTTATTTAATAGTACTGTGAATATAACAGCTCAACACTTATTGCCCAAAATGAGTTATTTCATAGGAAAATATTCCCAAACTGGTGGTATTCTTGTACGTTATTGAAAAAAGACCAAAAAAAAGGAAAAACAACTCTGGTTGTTGTTGTTACTCCTCTGCCAACCACCTGCTAGTGTAAGTCTTGTTGTGGCTTTTATCAGCTTTCCTTGCAAACCTTTTTGTCTTTGTCCTAACCGTTTGATTCATTCTTGTTTTTAAAATGTTTTTTTTTCCACTATATCATTTTATTGCATTAAGCTCTTCCTTGTATTATTCTCTGTTAATGTGTTGTACCTGCATGTGAACAAATGGGAACACAGTCACACTCTTATCCAGGTTTTTCTGCTTTTTGCAATAGAAATAACAAATCGGTCTGGGTGATTTACTATTCCCCTGGGTAATTGTTTTATTTGGAGTGGTGACCATGTGGAGATGAAAAACAATCAGCACAGCTCTTAACAGATGCTGTAATTACCTGAGCAGACTCGCACAAGCGCTTGTGCACAACAGAGTAGTAGAGGCACCTTCTGTGATCTACCACTTGCAGAGTAGGAAGGGCAGAATTCACTTGAGGGCTTCATCTTGACAGGCAATGTAATGCACCATCTAACCATGCTGTGAAGCTATAGCAGACACAAGGCGTGGACACAATGAACTGGAATGCCTGTAAACTATGATTTAATCCAATACAACCAACATTAAATATTGAATTCAAAAATGAATAACAAACATTGTAAATATATTAGTGCTGTCAAACGACTAAAATATTTAATCGCGATTAATTGCAATTAATTGTATATTTTTATCTTTTCTTATTATTTTTTTTCTCTCAAAAAGTGGATCAGCTTGCTTTGTGCTTTTGTCGCCTGGCTATGACGAGGGGGCGGAGAATTGGCATCAACTGTGTGCTTGGCCATCAAGTGGTATTTCAGACTGGACGTGCTGCGATGATAGCTCAGTTGACAACGACAAAACACACAGATCACTTTTGTCTTGTCAATGGAACCATTTGGCAACTTTTTAAAAGTAAACTTTCCATTCAGAATCTTATTGGCATCCATTTCGGCATCTCGTGCTCGCCATCCACTCAAAACGTAACGTTAGCCTGCTACTCTTTGTTCGGCTCGCAAACCCAAACAAGTGTGTGCGGCGTGCCTGTTGTTTTGTTTCCGGTCTAACAAGTTCTGGTGTGGTGTTGTAGGTTTTTTAACATTACTAGTTGTTGCACTGTCTATGGTTGCAACAGCATGTGAAAAAAACTACAAAGTTTGCTAGGCCAAAAAGAACGTTAATCTCGCAATAAAAAAATGTAAACTGTTAAAATGGGTTTGCGTTAACGCCGTTAATAACATGTTTAACTGACAGCGCCAAAATATATATAATATAGATATTAGGGCTATAATAGATTTATAATGTATATAATATAAAATATAAAAAAGGAAAAGGAGCACAAAATGACAGTTGGCGACATTAAATAACCAACCCGGTCTCACTCAAAAGTGTACAAAGATACGGGTTTACACAAAAACGTGCAATGTGTACGCCAAAATAAAATTCTTTGTGCATTATATACGTGGAGCGCTCCAATTGAAGTAAGGGAGACCGGTGCGTTTTATATGCACGTGGCTCGCGTCGCCACGTTGTGTGTTATCGCGAGAACAGCGTCACACAAAAACAAAAAAGAAATGGTTGGGTTTAGGAAAACAATACAGGGAAAGGCTTTAGTGACACAAGAAAGTCACAAAAACACAAAAACACAGCACATAACCACAAAAACACGCTAACAAACGGTTGGGTTTAGGGAAGAAACATTGGGGAAGGCTTAACAAAAAAAAAACACAAGAAAGTCACAAAAAAACGCCACATAACTGATAGGTTGGATATTTGTACCTACATTTTTCAAATGTATTTTATATGTTGTATGAAGGGTACTACACAAGAAGGTTAGTCTGGGGACAACCTTCACCCACAGGAATGTGTAGAATCTATTGTATTGTAATCATCGGACTGGTCGTCATCTTTGAGGTCTCCCAACATCATTTCTGAATCATCACCCGATATCAATAACCACAAAAACACGCTAATAAACGGCTTAACAAAAAAAAAGGCTCAAAATCAGCAAAAACGCGTGACACGAACCCCTATCTCCCACATGAAAGTCCTGTGTTTTACCCATCCACCACCCCAACCAACCTCCTTACACAGTCCCACGTCCCTTTATATTACAAACGCACCGGTCTCCATTACTGTAATTGTAGCACTCCACGTATCTACTGTACGCACAATTTTACTTTGGCGTACACATTGCACTTATTTTCAAAGTGTAAACCCATGTTATTTGTACGCTTTTGAGTGAGACTGAGCTCTAAAGAACAGGTTGTTTAACACTAGAACGGCCATGACAGTCATTTTGACCGTTTTTAAATTTATATGTGTAATAACTTTGCTGAATAAAATAAATACAATCCTGCTGCTGCCTGACTTTTCCTAAAAGAGTCTGTATTTTCATTTAAAATTGTTTTTACATACATTACACAGAAGGCAAAGAAAATACAATCACTTTTACCTATTTTGGCCATACACGGTCATATTGACCGCTCAGATTTTAGCAGTATTCTTTTTAATCTTTTGCGCGGTTGAAGATACATCTTGGTCGTGTTAAGAAATTCTAAAAGACATGTTCGTTTGATTTCTGAGGAGGAAAGAGAGGCTTGGGTCCAATTGAAAGTTAAGCAAAAGGTTTAATAAAACAGCATGACTAAAACGACATGACAAAAACAATCAAACATAAAACATGAAAACACTGCCAGCAGTGGACTGCAAGACATGCTTCCCTTGTGGGGTCACAGTCCGCAGTCCTGAATCATTCTCAGGATCACCCATTTATTGCCTACACCTGGGTGTTTCCTCAAATTAAATCTTTCCCTATTGGTCAAATGTCTCTCAAAAGAAAAGGTGTAAATTCCCAATCCATGTGTCTCGAGGCCACACCCGGCCACAGGATCTTACCGAGGCGATGTCAATTGTTTCCAGACTACACAAGTACTCATTCTTTGTCTTAATCAAGTCTGGCCCAGCAGGGGATGGCTTTCAAAGTTGTTTAAACAATAAGTCTTCTAGAGCATCTACCTTCATGCTAAATAACAGACATGACCTAATTAATTCTTTAGAAACTAGGTTTGGGGTGAGGCAGTCAAATGCTGATTAGGCTTAATCAGTATTGAAACAATCCTTTTCGACTCAGTTTCAGTGTCACTCAGTCTCACAACAGTTTACATTTTTAAGTTACATGTTTTTTACCTAAAAGTATATTGTACTAAAACATAAGCATGGTTTTAACTGTTTTATCTTCAACAGTTGCTTAGTAACTATCATCGTCTCTCTCAGAGAAACGTAACTAGCGGTCTCGAGTAACAAGTGTGGGCATCACCGATGGGCCGAGGGCAAAGCCAGAGTCGGTAACATAGGCTGCTACGGCGTGGATGGACTCTGTTCTCAATCAGAAGGCAAACACCGGGCGCTCGCTCTGTCAAAGGCGCAGTACATGTAGATGGCGGGTGGCTGTCTATGTGTTCATGTAACTTTATACATCCTTGAACTGGCTGGAATCCTTGCACACATCCTCTCCAAGGACAGCACCAGCAGTAAAATTTCCCGGGGGAAGTTCATGCAGCAATTGGCAGAGGAGCTGAAAGCGGAGTTTATGGAGGAAAAGAGGGCAGCGGCGAACGGTCCGAGCAGCGCTGCGTGCCGCAGCAGACACCAAAACGGAGGCAGTGCCAGGTAAGGTTAGGTTATAAATGTTCAAATAACATACTTTTAATTGTTCTTTGGCTGTTGGAAATACAGTCACACTTTACACCGTTTAACGTAAGCTGTCAGCAGTTTAACCATTGTGTTTAATCCAGCTACTAGCTAACGGTAACGTAGCGTCCCGTGCAGCGATGCTTTGAAAAAAAAACGAAATGAGGCACCGAAATTTTCGTTCTAATTCGTTAACGTTATTGGCCTATTGGCACCGTGTTTCAGTACCCAACCCTACTTAGGAGAGAAGGCAGAATATTTTGTTTAAGAATATAGAAAGTAATATAACCTGTAATTTTGTAATGAAATTGAATAAAATTAAATGTTTGACGACTGCAAGTGTAGTTTTCGTGTCTTATAAACCCATGAGGGTTGGGCATGTTGTGCGCATGACACCACAATAAAGAAAATCAATCAATTATAATACATTGTATAGACAAAGCCCAAACATTAACCTTCATGAAGGTACAATTTATTGCAGGCCTGTTGTATTAAATGACATAAGTTTTAGCTAGGTGTACCTAATAAACTGGCAACTAAGTGTAAGCTTCACAAAGGTATTATTTAGTTAATTGCCCTTGTATTGTTGAGGCATAAAACAGTTTGTATTGTAGTAGTCTTGCTATGTGTACATCTCCATCTCCATAGTAGCCTACTTATTTTACACACACAAATCGGCCTGCAGTCTGTAGCGATCCACTTCCCTATGGCATTTGTTAGCTTCTCTTGCCTTTGTTTATCTATGCTTCTCCCACACGCTGCATCTAATGTAGTTTGCCGAAGCCTCGCGCCACTGTTTCGTTGAATGATTTGCTGGTATCAACCGTGTGTATTTCATTTAGGTGATATTTCCGACTGGAAGTACTCCGATGATAAGAAAATTCAACTTTGCAGTGGTTACAAATAACTTTGGTTCTGTCTACTGCGCAGTCTGGAAGAACTTTAAAATGAAAATGGGCATGTAAAAGTTCCGTACCCTTCTCCATGTTTGTTGGTTTGTTTCATTGACATATATAAAATGGACCAACAGAGCCCGTTGCTCTGGACGGAAACCAGTGAAGGCTATTAGAAGCACTTTTCCGGTGATCACTAGCTTTACTGCGCAGCCTCCAACTGACAGAGACAACGTAAATGTGACGTGAACAACCTGTCTGAAAGTTGTAAGTCTTCTGGTAGCTGTGCCAAGAGAAATCTCAATCATTCCCAATCTTACAGAGACGGAGAGCGTAGGTATATGTAAGCTGATAACATGGGCACAGGCTAATAGCCTATTTTTACAAAAACGTTTGCTACGGAGCCATAACGTGAGGTACAAGGTAATGGAGCCTTTTATACATTGTCGTGTTTCTTTAGAAATAAACAATGGACAAATAGAGTCTTTAAACGCTTCAGATGTAAAGTTATTCGCTGTCAAAGTGACGTCAAAATGAATGCTAGTGGGTGGAATGCTAACGGGAGGTGATCTCTTTGTAGCATCAAAATGGTGCCATAGGAGGTTCGAGTTCTGAAGCGAAGCTTACCCCCTTGGTTTGTTTATCAGCCAATTATTTTCTTTTCCGGTTCCTGTAAGCGCGGCAGCAGTCTGCACAGACTTTTACAATAGTATAAGAAATAATAAAAACTGCGTTAATGCGCGATAAAATAATTGTCAGTGTTAATTAATTAATGTCATATAAGAAAATGTATTTTATATATATATATATATATATATATATATATACATATATATATATACACATATAAAAACATCAATATAACGTCAATTTTCACTGAATAGTAAGAAAGCGGGCCAAAATGAAGGTCTGGCTTGTGTACACTTTGAGCTAATTACTGTCAGCTAGAGTGTGATGTTATGATGTACTTATGTGAAGACAAAGGTGTAACCTGTCGACAACAGCGATCTGTTATAATGACCTAAATTAGTACTAATAATAGGACAGATTCAAACATTCTCCATCATTTGTTTTCAAACTGCAGAGAATATGTTCTCTTGCTCAGCTTGATCTTCCCGTGGGGATTCATCATTTTGTACAGCAATGTCGATGATTAAAAGTCTAAATTGCTTAAAGGGTCTTGAAGAAAGGAAGGGAGAACATAACGTTGTGAGGTAGATGTTAATGTTTGAAGGATGTAAGGTTAATGTGGTGCCATGCTGAGAGAACTTCTTACTTCCATTCAGCCAACTAGGCACTCCTGAATTCCTAAGCTCCAAATGACCTCTGTTACGCAAACATTATTATGGCTATCTGGAGGTAGCAGTTCTTCCTCTACTCTACTCCAACCACCAACAGCAAACCACCAACAGCAAACCACAACGTGACGTGACTTGACAGTGTTTCCTCTATGTTGATTTGGAAATGGCGGCCCGCCATGCCAAAATATCTGCCGCCATGGTATCAGAAATAGGGCAGACGCACAATGTAGTTGCGGTTGCCTTTTAAATGATCCTGCCTGTTGGAAAGCCTGTCCACGCTCCCCGCAGGTGGACGGCGATACTGCAGTCTGATGTGGGTTGAGTGAGCGGCACTGCACTTTGATGTCTGTTTTAGAGAGGCAGCAGACTTTTACTTATTCCTTTTCTTCATTCTGTCTGGTTTGTGCGTTCGTAAGAAAAACCTGAGTATTAAAACATCACAGTTAATTAATTGTAAAGGCTCGCTACACCGGGTGTTTACTGACTAAAGGTTATGCGTAGCAGTGCGTGCAGTTCTTATTAAACCTCCTTGACAACATAAACGTTTGCATATTAAACATATTAAATGCATTTAATTGCCATATTACATTCTTTTTAAAGAAAACATTTTCTGAAATGCAATAACAACCTCAAACTAAGGCATTGATTAAACATACATAAACATTACCTTAAGTTGTGAAACGTAATTTTCAGAACTACAAGTTTCAACCTGAGACTGACCTGTATATATGTATATATACTCAACCTATTTTCATTTATATATTTGATTACAATGCTCCACAGCTCCGTTACACTTATGCTAGTAGATCGTTCATCAGCTGTTTCTCCGTGAAGAGAGAGAGTGAGAGAAAATGGTGCACAAAAATGTTTTCCGTCTCTTTAGATCAAATTGTGGTCACCACTACGTATTTTCTTGTCTTTGTTTTTGGTAGTTGTTTTGTTTGGTGTAGTTTCATCATCCATACGACTCTGTGATTTACTTTTGTCGGGTCTGCTTCGTGGAATGGATGATTAAGTTAGACTCAATGGGCCTCATTCACCAATATCTTCCTAAGTTTTCTCTTAAATATGTTCTTAAGAAGGTTTCTAAGAAAAGTTATGCCGGATTCATGACGTGTTCTTAAACAGCAGATTTGTTCGCACCTGTGTTCTTAGGATTGATGAATCCCACGTCTTCGTAACTGAAAGCGCGTGCCAGTTGTTCCTAATTAGCATAAGAAAACGCCCCAAAAATTCCCATATAAGGACATGACACTTCCTGTGCACCTCCTGGGAGACAGGTTGTCGGAGCTTGTCGGAGCCGCGGTGGATGAAGTACTGAAATAAAAGTACAAATAACCAGAGACATATTTACTTTAGTAAAAGTAGAAGGTGTCCACAACCACAAACAAGGCCTGGCTTTTAAGAAAAGTTCCTATCCTAACCATGAAACGGAAATATGTTGTTAGAATCGGAATGCGGTTGGTTTTATTCATGGATGTATTTCATTTTCTTTAACCATGCAAGTAAGCAAATAAAGTGTGTGAAGCAGCGCAAATGGGGAGATGTGAACAGGTCCAGCCAAATAAATAAGATATGAACGCGTCTTACACAGCCTGGCGGAGGAGTAAACGACGATGTGGAGAGAAATAGATGGCAACTTTGATTTAAAAACGGGAATAATAAAAAAACAAACGTTTTCATTTTCACTTTTACCGGAGGCTGTATTACCGAGGGTCAGCGGCGCTGCGCCCGGGCTCTGCAGCACCGGAGCCGGCTTGGATCAGCGGTGCCCCATATATACAGTATCTACGGCAACCAAACTTCACTGGTGAGACAAACGTGTGACGGTCAGGAAGACGTTTTGGCAGGGTGGAAACTGATCAGAAAATGTAACGGAACATTGTAGAAATGTAGGGGAGTAGAAAGTATAGATAATTGCTGCAAAATGTAAAAGTAAAAGTCAAAAGTAGGCTATGCACTATTGAGTCTACTTAAGTAAAGTACAGATACGTGAAAAATGTACTTAAGTACAGTTACGAAGAATTTGTACTTTGTTACATTCTACCACTGCATTTCGGCCCTATAAATAGCGATCAATCACCAAATAACGCAGGATTTAATCAGTTTAATTGCTGATGTAAATTGCAGTGTTAGTGTCTTTTTGGAATAATATGATTTTTTAATCAACAAATGATCAGAAATACATTACAGTACAATACGATCATTGTAAACGACTGTAGAATTAAATAAAATGCAGTAAGCAATCATTTGGAGCAAATTGTCATCACTCAAATGTGCGTAAGAGTGCTTTTCAGTGTTCGTAGATTTTGTTCTTAGCTAAGAACAAATCCAAGTTAAGAAAACATTAGTGAATGCCAGAATCTTCATAAAAAAAGTGCGTAAGAAGGGTTTAAGAACACATTTCTTCCTAAGAACGGTTGGTGAATGAGGCCCAATGTTTTCTGTTGAGATGCTGAAGCATTGACATTGTGCTATTATTGTAGTAAGCTAGTTCGATTTTGCAGTAGACACACTACAAAGTTTTCGTTCTCTCCAGCCTGTCTCTTCTCTTAGCCCCTTACGCTCTTTCTTCATTTTGTAATCAGTCTTCATGGCATGTGTCGCCAGCAGCGTCAGCACGGTGTGCGACAGTAATAATCATCCGTGCGGAAACACCGTGAGCACAACGTTGGTAACGTTAAAGGTGCTGTCGGTAGGATTGGGAAGTTCCAGGATTCTAAAAATACTAAAGTAAATGTATGCCTCTTACAAGACCTCATACTGGAAATTATCCTGCTGCTTTTAGTCTATAATTGGGATCAAAGTACATTTCTATGTTATAGAAATATTTGTAAATAGCACACATATTTTAAAACTAACATGGAACACCTTGCACAAAAGCTAAAGACCTTATTAGATTTAGTTATATCAAAATAAAATGTGTTGCTCATTTAACAACATAAAATGGTCATACAATCACCTTTGAACTTGACTGTGGCTATTCTGTAGGTTTACTGTTGCTGCCAACACCCTGAAACCACTATGCTGTTTCGACTCAGTACTCAGGAATGTTATTGCACCACTGTAAATACACTGTACACAGCACGTACTGTACTGAGCTGCAAACAAATACCAGCTAGATCTCTCCCTGGTTAGCTGTAAGAAACTGTCAGAGGTTGAGGTGCTCGTGTTGCAACTCCTTTAATCACAGGCACATCATGGTGACAGAGCCTTGTGTAGTTTAATAAAGCCCCAGGAACAAAAGACATTCTCCTCTAAACTATCTTTCTCACGTAGCGTCTGCGAGCAGGGCTTAGGAGAACTGGTTATTACCATCTCATTGAAGAGGGACCCCTCAACAGCTTGTAAAGTTGTTTGGCATCATGTCCCTACTTCACTGTATGCTGACAGCCCAACCATCAAAAACAGACACTTTTCTTTTCTAGGCTGTTTCAATTATTCACTCTTTCCTTGGAGTGTCAGTGCTGTGTCTCTGCTGACACCACCTCTGCCTAGCTTTTTTTTGTTTTCTTACTTTCGTCATTGTTCTCAGTCTCGTCTCTCTCTCTCTTTCTGCTGGAGATGGGCAGGTACCACACTCCGGGTAAAGCCCAGAGTCAGAGAAAGAGAGGAAAATGGAGGATGAAAGAACTGTACATTAGGGTCACCGAAAAAGGCCCTTAAACAAATCTTATCACAGCAGAGAGCCCAAATGAGATACCTAACCAAAGGGAATAATTATCTTTCAAATGAGGCTAATCTAAAGCTATCAAATAAAAACAAACTTCACTGTGAGTGTAAGGAAATGCAATTATTTAAATGGGATAGAAATGCAAATGTGGGGTCTTATGTGGAGGAAACAAGGAGCCAGGAGCTAGCGTCCTTCAAAAACCAGACTCCCTACTGGCTCATAATTTTCTGTAATGGATGTCAATGTCCTTGTGGACAAATGTGCCATATTTTAAGGCCAGTAGCTTTGTGGTGAGTCAGCTGGCCCCTAATCAGGGAGAATGTCTCTAATTGTGTTTATAAATGCCCTCATGGATTAATTAAATGTAAATCTAATAATAATGTATGCCAGGATATTAGATTCATGAAATTTATATAACCTATAATTTTTCACATTTATGAAAATTATAAAAGACACTGAAATGCATGAATTAATGAATCTGGAAGTGCTGTGGGCATTTAAAGAATATTAGTTTGCAGCATACACCCATTATTGCCCTCTCATATATAAAATTAAAAGTATACTGGTTGGCTTTGCAAAATAAAGCAGGAAATAATTAATATTCTGATGTTGCCTAGATCCTGACAGATACTAGATTGTTATGCCAATACGGAAGAGTTTAAAAATGTGAAAACTGTAAATGGTTCATATCCATTTTTAACATGCATAATATACAAGGTTTCCTTACAGGTATTTACTAAAGACTAGTAACCGAGACATACTGAATGGAACATAGTCGTCTGACAGCTGAATGTGTCTAAGGGTCTACAGCTACGGTGGCGGCTCCATGAGGCTGCACTTGGACACTGTGATGCTTTGAGCTAAATGCTAACATCAGCATGCTAACATGCTCAAGACAATACATGCTGATGTTTACAAGCTTTACAATGATCATCAGGCATAAAAGATTTGTTTTGTTCCGTTCCGGTTTCCGACCGACCCTGTCAATTTATGTGCGACCCAAATTTATTTTATGAACTTGGAGAAGAAATAATACAAATTAAATAAATACACAAATAAAAGGTTTGAGGCGAACTATAATTAGTCATCAGTCGTGCATGAATACCTGCAGCACTGAAAACACACAGCTCAGTTCAGCGTTTACTTGCAGCACTGCTACAATAGCAGATAACCTTTAACGTTACCTGCCAGTCACATCGTCTCTAAACAGTCGCTCACAGTGAAGTCCTGCACGGATCAACAGATGTTAGAGTCCGGCAGCTGCTCGCTCTGTTTGTTATAAGACGCACACCGAGCAGATTAATGCGCTCACAGATCCAATTTTTGCAGATGTTACCGCTCAGTGTTTGGTTAGCTAATAAGCCGTTAGCATGTTAGCTTGAGCTTTGTCCTCCACTCAGTTTAACCGCTAACCCCCCGGCACTGGTCAGAGAGGCATGCTTTGTGTCTCGGTCCTCCGGGACGGGGACGGGCTCCGGTCAGTTTTTAATTAGCCTATATTCCATCCATCCATCCATCCATCTTCGTCCGCTTATCCGGTGTCGGGTCGCGGGGGGAGCAGCTCCAGCAGGGGACCCCAAACTTCCCTTTCCCGAGCAACATTAACCAGCTCCGACTGGGGATCGGCGTTCCCAGGCCAGGTTGGAGATATAATCCCTCCACCTAGTCCTGGGTCTTCCCCAAGGCCTCCTCCCAGCTGGACGTGCCTGGAACACCTCCCTAGGGAGGCGCCCAGGGGGCATCCTTACCAGGTGCCCAAACCACCTCAACTGGCTCCTTTCGACGCAAAGGAGCAGCGGCTCTACTCCGAGCTCCTCACGGATGTCTGAGCTTCTCACCCTATCTCTAAGGGAGACGCCAGCCACCCTCCTAAGGAAACCCATTTCGGCCGCTTGTACCCTGGATCTCGTTCTTTCGGTCATGACCCAGCCTTCATGACCATAGGTGAGGGTAGGAACGAAAACTGACCGGTAGATCGAGAGCTTTGCCTTCTGGCTCAGCTCTCTTTTTGTCACAACGGTGCGATAGATTGAATGTAATACCGCACCCGCTGCGCCGATTCTCCGACCAATCTCCCGCTCCATTGTCCCCTCACTCTCGAACAAAACCCCAAGGTACTTGAACTCCTTCACTTGGGGTAAGGACTCATTCCCTACCTGGAGAAGGCATTCCATCGGTTTCCTGCTGAGAACCATGGCCTCCGATTTAGAGGTGCTGATCCTCATCCCAACCGCTTCACACTTGGCTGCGAACCGATCCAGTGAGTGCTGAAGGTCACAGGCTGATGATGCCATCAGGACCACATCATCTGCAAAGAGCAGCGATGAGATCCCCAGCCCACCGAACTGCAACCCCTCCCCGCCCCGACTATGCCTCGATATCCTGTCCATAAATATTACAAACAGGATTGGTGACAAAGCGCAGCCCTGGCGGAGGCCAACCCTCACCTGAAACAAGTCCGACTTACTGCAGAGAACCCGGACACAGCTCTCACTTTGGTCGTACAGAGATTGGATGGCCCTGAGCAGTCTGCCACTCCTTTGGCACTGTTCCAGACTTCCACGCAATGTTGAAGAGTCGTGTCAACCAGGACAGCCCCTCCACACCCAGAGCCTTGAGCATTTCTGGACGGATCTCATCAATCCCAGGGACTTTGCCACTGTGGAGTTGTTTGACTACATCAGTGACTTCCGCCTGGGAAATCGACGACAATCCCCCGTTATCCTCCAGCTCTGCCTCTAACATAGAGGGCGTATTAGTCGGATTCAGGAGTTCCTCAAAGTGCTCCTTCCACCGCCCTATTACCTCCTCAGTTGAGGTCAACAGTGTCGCATCCTTACTGTACACAGCTTGGATGGTTCCCCGCTTCCCCCTCCTGAGGTGGCGAACAGTTTTCCAGAAGCACTTTGGTGCCGACCGAAAGTCCTTCTCCATGTCTTCTCCAAACTTCTCCCACACCCGCTGCTTTGCCTCTTTCCCGGCAGAAGCTGCAGCCCTTCGGGCCCTTCGGTACCCTGCAACTGCCTCCGGAGTCCTCTGGGATAACATATCCCGGAAAGACTCCTTCTTCAGTCGGACGGCTTCCCTGACCACCGGTGTCCACCACGGTGTTCATGGGTTACCGCCCCTTGAGGCACCTAAGACCCTAAGACCACAGCTCCTCTCCGCAGCTTCAACAATGGAAACTTTGAACATTGTCCACTCAGGTTCAATGCCCCCAGCCTCCACAGGGATGCACGAAAAGCTCCGCCGGAGGTTTGAGTTGAAAGTCTGTCGGAAAGGGGCCTCCTCCACACGTTCCCAATTTGCCCGCACTACACGTTTGGGCTTACAAGGTCTGTCCAGAGTCTTCCCCCACCCCCTGACCCAACTCACCACCAGATGGTGATCGGTTGACAGCTCTGCCCCTCTCTTCACCCGAGTGTCCAAAACATACAGCCTCAGATCAGATGAAACGATTATAAAATTGATCATTGACCTTCGGCCTAGGGTGCTCTGGTACCAGGTACACTTATGAGCATCCCTATGTTCGAACATGGTGTTCATTATAGACAATCCATGACTAGCACAGAAGTCCAACAACAAACAACCACTCTGGTTTAGATCAGGGAGGCCCTTCCTCCCAATCACGCCTCTCCAGGTGTCTCCATCATTGCCCATGTGTGCGTTGAAGTCCCCCAGCAGAACAATGGAGTCCCCCACTGGCGCCCCATGCAGGACTCCACTCAAGGTCTCCAAGAAGGCTGAATACTCCGAACTCCTGTTTGGTGCATATGCACAAACAACAGTCAGAGTTTTCCCCCCCACAACCCGCAGGCGTAGGGAGGCGACCCTCTCGTCCACCAGGGTAAACTCCAACGTAGCGGCACTCAGCCGGGGGCTTGTGAGTATCCCCACACCCGCCCAGCGCCTCACTCCCTGGGCAACTCCGGAGAAGAAAAGAGTCCAACCCCTATCCAGGAGTACGGTTCCAGAACCGAGACTGTGTGTAGAGGTAAGCCCCACCAGATCTAACCGGTAGCGCTCCACCTCCCGCACCAGTTCCGGCTCCTTCCCCCACAGAGAGGTGACGTTCCACGTCCCCAGAGCCAGCGTCTGCCGCCCGGGTCTGGTCCGTCGAGGCCCCTGACCTTCACTGCCACCCATGTGGCAGCGCACCCGACCCCAGCGGTTCCTCCCACAGGTGGTGGGCCCATGGGCTGGAGAGATGGGAGCCACGTAGCTTGTTCGGGCCTATATTGGTAACAGTAAATTTTGTGTGTGTGTGTGTGTGTGTGTGTGTGTGTGTGTGTGTGTGTGTGTGTGTGTGTGAAAAACATGCTGGGACACACAAGGTGGTAGAGTACATGTAGTAAAGGTAGTCTATGTTATGAAAAAATAGAGTATCCATCGGTACTGTAAAGGAAAATAAAAATAAAAAAAAGGCTGATTCCGATTTCGGATTTTTCATTGAGTTTGCTCTAGGGCTGCTTCATTATGGGAAAAAGATAATCACGATTATTTCAGTCAATATTGAAATTACAATAATTTAATAAGAGTACTCGTTGACTTCTGGAAAGATGTTGCAATTATTGAACTTAAAAAACAGTGGAAAAAGTTAAATAAATCAACAATAAAAAAAATCATACAACTGTGAACTTGGCCTTAATAATTTTCCTATTTAAACTTATTTTTTTCATTCAGAACACAAGAGAAAATAAGAGTTTGCAAAACTAATGAGCTAAATAATTGTTTTTCTCGATCATTCTGTTTTTGTGATCATTGGGAAACGAAATCATAATCACGATTACATTTTGATTAATTGCACAGCCCTAGTTTGCTCTGCCGATACCAATTTTAGCAGATTCCAATTTCATTTTTTTCTAACCACTTTACAGCACACACAAATATTTATTTTCTCTTTAATAGAACATTTTACATTTTGCACAGAACATAGATATTTTTTTCAACAGATAATCGATCGCTATAAAATAGAACTATATAAATTACTCCTGGTGTGGGAAATTCACACACATCTAAAGTGCAATGTTATCGAAGAACCATTTCTGTCTTTTCACATCCAATATCCAACAAAAAAAGTGATATATTTAGCTAATATAGCTTTATTAGCTATATTTTAACTAAACTTCTGTATGTATGAAAACAGGGAAAACAGGTAATGGCAATAAAATAATAAAATAAAAAATTATTAATAAAAATAAAATAAATATAGCCTTGCAGTATAAAAATATTTCTCAAAACACACACACGCCTGTTTGAACGTCAACAGTAACGTTACCTGAAAACAGTGTGTACTTCCTTTTTTAGCAAGTTTGCTTTATTTGTCATTGTGCATAAATATAAACACTATCAACGGGCTTATCTGCTAACGTTAGTTGGAAACAGATGATTTAACGTCACTTTTTACACACAGTTTATCAACTAAACTAAACGCTAAGTGAAGCATCTCTAATCTCTAGAGCCAAAAATGTATGTCATTGTCTCTTTTGGACACATCTCACACACGCATATACAGACACAAACATCACACGCACGCACACACAAATTGTCCTTCATGCTGTCATATAAAACACTGCAGGCCTATGTAAGAGCAAAGGGAGACATTTCAGAAGACTGTGCAAAGTATGCCAGCGCTTATTTTGCCAACGACCAAAAGACAAACAAATTAATTAAAAACATTAGCTTTAAAATATTACACAAATGGGAGAAATAAGAGGAAGAGCCCATGGATTAAGTTAACAACACAGAACAGGTTGTTCAGTGAATGCAGGATTTAAAGAGCTCTTTATCTGCTGTATTATTCAACAAAGAAACAATAAATCATTGTATAGTATGACCAACACAATATTAGATAAATTAAACATAAACTGTTCTTTCCTGTAGAATTTATATGAATGACATTATTATTTATCTATGCACTACTTCAATCACAGTGACTGAACTGTTGAATGTCCAGCCTTGTAAACATGCAATAATTACCAGGACAACATAAAGCAAATAAGCCAAATAAGACAAAATAAGCCTGGTGTAAACATTAATATGAAAATCAGTAACACATCACACAAATTTAATTGCAGATTGCAGAAATGCACTTTTTAAACACTGTCTGTCAACTTTCTCGGACAGTCTTTAAATATGTATATGTGAACAATGAATATGACACTGCCAGCCATAGCCATCCAAAAAAATCCTTTGTTTTCAGCTCTGCTGCGACTCTCTCTTCACATTTTTTGTGTAGCACCGGTAAGGCAACCTGGCTAAAATATGTGAGGGAGGGCATGTTGTACCGCTTATCCTTATATCACAGCCATGAGCCCAGGCTTGGTCACCGTTGTGAGGTGCATCATATCTTTCGTGATAAACTGTTACAGCTTGAGCACTTTCCACGCTCATGTGAAGTTACGCTTTCAAACATTTTGGTCAGGGATTCCTGTCGGGTACTTACTTACTTACTTAATATACTTTCTATGCATCTAAACATCTAGACCGGCAGACGTGTTGAGTGGTCAAGCCATATGAGAGCTAAACTATAAAATCTTTGTCATGAAAGTAGTTAACCTCAAAGAAAAATTCCAACAGAAAGCCTAAACTTAAACTAAAAAAGCTCTACATCTTCTTCTGCAGTGTGTTAGTATCCATTGCATGTACACCTGGTGAAGCGCTGCATCTGCACTTTCTTTAATTCATTTCCATTGGTTGCAAGGTTGCTCTAATCGAGTTACAAAGATCCTTGATTGGCTACCAGTGCCACGCCAGGATCCCTTTAAATTATTGTGGTCCAACAGCATCGTCCAACAGATGAGTTTGGGAGCTGGAGAACACACATCCAACATGCTCCGTCAGCATGGTAACACATTAACCTCACATCCCAACAACTCTGAGGCTTTTCTCCTTTTACGTTTGAACTCTCCCTTCTCTTTGCTGAGCCACGTTGCTTCTCTCATTTGACACTGACATAACATAAATACTCAATACACATATTTCCTTTAAAGATTAAAAAAAATCCTGAAAGTCAAGCTTTAAATATAGTTTCTTAGCTCTCTTCAGTACATAAATAATTGATCACAGAAAGGCTCCAGGGGGAGTCGTGTTCATAGATATTTTGATTTCACACCAATTTGGCGATTCCTCACATATATCGCCCAATCTCTGTTTACCCTGCATAGAAGTATCACATACTGGGCAGAATCTCCAGAGCTCAGTCGAAGATTGGAGCTGAAATACAGGAATGGCAAATAGGGCCTTCAATAAGTAAGATTTGCAAAACGTGAGTAAAATGGCTTGTAGACTGAGGCAGAGGAGGCTCTCACATGCCCACAAGACAGATTCCATGACATCAAAACAAAAGGTTAATTGTCAAAAGACTGAATTGAACAACTGAAAAAATTCAATATGATGTTCAACATAACAATCAATGTAGTTTTTATGACTGTGAAAGCAAAACAAATCTAGAGCACATGTGCTGCTGGCAAAACTACAAAAAATCATCAGTTGTGTGTTCTACAGAGAGGGGAAAACGTTTAGAGGTTTTCAGCTTAGCAATACTGACAAAGATTTTGCTGAACGATCCCATGAATAAATATGCCCAAAAGTTTTTCTAAATACATGTCTTAAAGAAGTTGCAAAGTAATGTTTTCAGGATGTTTTCCCAGAATAAACACAAATTTTATTTTTATAAATTATTTTGATCTCATCAACAAAACAGCTGACAGCAGTGGGAGGGGAGGGAAGGGGAGCAGATTAGTTTTGAAGCACCTTGAAATGAAAGAGAGCTGATAAATCCACTTGAGATACAGGAAAGTAAAGCCACGTTGTGCGGGGCTGCCCTCACTGCACATTACTATTTGGACGTTAGCATATAAAATAGTCCGCTCCTGAGACCCCCATCCGTTCAATTTCTTTTTTTTTTTTCTCAGTTGTAAGTAAAGAATGCCTGGCTGCAATTTGTTTCTGTCAGGGTGATTAATGGCTCTCAATGATATAACAGCTTATATGGATATGGGAAGGTGCATCTCTACAGCAGCCAATCAATAAATCTGTGATCCTCCAACCACCCACCCTCATTGCGCCAAGAGATTTAGAGGCCATATGAGCTGCCTTGGATCCCCATACAGTAAGTCTTATGCAGATTAATAAACACATTCCTTAAAAGTGCTGTAGCTTTGTCTAATAATACCTTAGGCACTTAACTCTCCAGACTGACAGCCTGTGAAAGACTTCTCTTGTGTGGAGTCTGTATGTACACTACATATTGCGTGTGTATTGCATAGTAAATTGGTAGTTACAGTCCAATTTTTAAACAAGCAAGGCAAGCTGCTCTGTATGTGGTTGACAGCTGTTGTGAAAGATGTGTTTCACGGATGCTATAGTGGGAAGCTCAGACTTCAGGGCAGATCAGCATGGCCTTGGATGCGCCTCACACCGGCTCACAATTGCAATACAAAAGAGAAAAAAAAAACTGCTATAGGCAGAGGTTAAATTGGCCCGGAGCGCATCGGAGCGCAGCTCTACCTCCAAAAAGGTGACTGACAAATATGAAACCGGACGTCGCTTTGTGTCCACTCTCACTGTAAAAAGCTGCGCAACTTCAGGTTTATGGATGCGCTCTGCTGTCGACATGCTGCGGCAGATGTGTCGCGTTTGTGCTCCGTGCATTTCTGCCATGAGTTTCGGGTTTCCACCTCCGATGTACAGCCACTTCCCTAAACGTCTCAAACGGGGCTCTGTGTTTCAAACGGGGCTCTGTGTCTGTCAGAAGGTCTGAGATCTACCGCAGGGACGTCGTTAGGCCTATTTTAGGGGGGCTGAAGCTACGCCAAAATGTTCCTAAGCCCCCCAAATAATAATAATAAGAAGAAGAACAGCAATAACAATTCAATTTATCCTCATTCATATTTAGACGTAACAAATATATATATATATATATATATATATAGCTACAAAAACATTTCCAAAAAGTCGGAAGTTAGACAGAAGTACAAAGAGTCGTTGTGCTATCAAGATGATGCACCGCACCGTCTCGTTGCATTGGTGTGAACTGGCAACTTTCAGAGCGTTGCAGACCGAAGCGTTGGGAGTAACTGGGGGATTCATCTCGTCTCGTCGCTACTCTTTGGTCTGAACTCGCTATGCACCCTCTCCCCCACACATACACATACCGATACACACGTTAATGGTGAAAGGAAGATTGATTACACATAGTGATACAGAGTGAAATTGTAAGTTGTTTTTATTGACCTGCTTACCTTTAGCTATGTTTTCTTGAGGTAAAGGAAAGGGGATATTTTGGTTTGCTATGGAAAACTATAGTCTAGCTAGAGTGAACGAGCAAAATACAAGAAATGGTTAACTTAGCAAGCTAATCACAACTCTTTATTCATTGCCAATAATATAGCCTATCTCTATAGTATATTCTAGCATATTCTAAAACGATATCAATCCCCATACAATGTTGTTAATGTTAAAACAAACTAAATGCCATATGGTCCCTGTTAATGCTATTGTACCGTTGTATCCTTCAATTCATTGAGCAGATGAGATGATATTGGAAGATATTTCAGCGGAGAGAAAGAGAAGCAGGAGATTGGCAGAGCAGTTGATTCTGAGGGAGCCGGTGTGATTAAGGTCATTAGTGATCTATAGGTTTAAGGATAGTTTTGTTTTCTTCTAACAATACGCATTTGTTGGCAGGTCTAGGTACTATGCATAGCCTAAACTAAATTATTTCATTATATATACTAGCTATATTCTAACCAATTTAACTTTCTTCATTCATTGGCTATGATAAATTAAATAAATATGTAGATGTTGCCTAAATGTAGGCTAAGCTAAAGATGAGCACATGCCCACAGATACACATGTGAAAATAAAATGAAAGAAATCCTACATACAGTACATACAGTATATACAGTAATCATTACTCCAAATCTTTTATTCCTTCCACCATCAGGTTATTGTATTTAGACAGTAGCCACTTTAAATAGGATCCGTATTAATATATTAAATTATAAAGTATGCAGTGATGCCTATTTTTTTCTTTTTCTTGTATTGCTATTTTAGTTTAACTTACCAACTTATTAGCTGTCTGGCCTCTGTCTGTTTTTGGACATTTTGGATGTTGTTTCATGTGACCAATTTGCATTTTGAAGTCATGAAATCAGCATCAGGGTTTTGTTTTATCTTAAAGGATAAGACAGAAGGAACAGAGTAGAAATGAAAGAAGAGGATATGTATGTAGCTCTAATACAGTAACAAAAGAAGTGAGTGCAAAGATTTTGCAAACACAAGTACAAATACCCTGGGGGCTAAGGCCCCCCTGTCTTTCAATCCTAGTGACGTCCCTTATCTACCGTATCAGCAGAGCAATCATATAATGCACAGCAGACTACGGTGCAGATAGATTATTTTCTGAAATATAGTGACTTTATTCTAATATAAAGGCTAATAGCCTAATAAAATAACTTTATTTTTCACAAAATATCACGACTCCTCCAAATCTTAGAGAACACAGATGGGATGAGTTATATTTTGAATGTGCACAAAGTTTTGGACATGAGCAGAAATCTTGCTCAAATATCTGAAATATTAAAGTCCAGAAGTTTATTAATAAATAAAATGAATAATGTATCACTGAGGTGAATAATTGTCATATGCACATTTACGGAGGTTACTTCCCCAACAAAAGATGCAAAAGAGGGAAGAGTAAATGATGCCTCGGCTATATGTGTGCTGACTCAGATATAATTAGAAAAGTCGATATAAAGGAGAATAAATAGATGAAAGCGATACAGAATGCCTGACAGCCTTACTGCAATATTTTCCATTATGTTTTTATATTTGGATTCTAATGTTTCCCTCTACATAAAGATATTTCAGGCATATTTATTCAGAAAAAGGTAGAAATAGGTGCATAAAAATTCACCAAAATGCAGGAAATGAAGTGTTTAATGCTGGACCCCCAGACCCCCACATCATAAGTCAGCACACAAATCTGGAAGTAAAACCATGGCCTTTGGGTTGCCAGGCCAGTTATGATTAGACCAAATGTTGGTGCCATCTAACAAACTGGAGGCTAAAATGAACATACACTGGCTATTAACAAGCTGGGCAAGCCAATCACTGTTAAAAAGGCTATAATAGTGGTTTCTGATTCTTTTAAATCAACATAATTTTCTTGTTTAAAAAGATGTTTATATATTTTGTGAGCTTAGATTTATAAGGTTCTATCTCCGTTTAGGGTAGTTCTGAGATATTGAGCATCAAAGTTTTTACATCCCAGCTATTTTGTGAGATGGAACCTTTTTATTTTATTAATAACAAAAATAACACCACACAGGCATTAATAAACACCTAAGGGATCAGATTATGTCAAAAACTCAATTTCAGCCAAAAGTGGAGATAGAACCTTATAATTCTAAGCTCACGATTTGCCAACCAATATTTTCAAACATGTTCAATTTCATACATTTTCCAAGGGTGAAATCCGTTGCCTGCCTGTTAACATTAGCCTATAAAAGGTAAAAAAAAAATAATAACAAAGTAAGTGAATTGTAAAGTATTTCTCTTTGTTTGAATAACTAATCAACCCTACCTTACACATTTATGCTGGAAAAAGAGCCCATTTGGTGTAAAAACACATTAAGTCATTTTACGGCGCGATTTTGAACGACCATTCCCTGTAAATAAGGGCTCCCCCTCCCTACAAAAGCCAATTTAACCACTGGCTATAAGGACCTGAACACAATTATGTGCTCCTATCACACTATTATGCAAGTACCATATTGGCTTCTGCTCATGCCTTTAAGAAAACAGCAACATGTTCCTCAGATCATCCATAGCCTACTAGCATTTTGGTGGTTCTTTAGCATGTGAACCACACAAAAATAAAAACAAGCTCAGCCACTACAAGTAATGCATTCACAATGAATAGCAATGGAAATACCCTTTTATTCCTCCACAAACCCGTACGGAGGCAATATTTTCAGACTGTCTATAAGCAGTAAGTTCACAGTGATAGGCTAATTGCAGCAAAACAGCAGGCGAACACTGACAGCTTAAAGCGCCCATATTATGCTCATTTTCAGGTTCATAATTGTACTTTGAGGTTGTCCCAGAATAGGTGTACATGGTTTAATTTTCAAAAAACACCATATTTTTGTTGTACTGCACAGCTCTCTCTCACTGCTGCAGATCCTCTTTTCACCTGGTCTCTGTTTTAGCTACAGAGTGAGACCTCTTTTCTTCTTCTGTACTATCTTTGATTGCACTCGCACATGCGCAGTTGCTCAGATGTAGATTATGTCAGCTAGCTAGCTCCAACTTCGGTCAGTTACAAGGCAGGATTAGCTTGGAGACTTCTTCTAAACAAGGGTGCACATGTAAGTAGTTCTTTTGTAGATTATGGTGAACTTGTGTGTGTTGTAGCAGTGCTTTGCTATTGAGAACAAGGTAGCATTAGCCGCTAGCATGCTAACGGTTGCGGTTAGCCAGCTCGTTTCAGCTTGTGACATCACAAACCATGCAGATTTTGACCAGCTCACCCGGAGACTGAAGGCAGGACACATTCAGAAACCATATCTCACTTAAAACAGCATGGATGGATTTTTTTCAAAGTTTGTATGCGTGTGGAAGAGACACAAAATAACACCCCAAAAAAGTGATTTTTTCCTAATATGGACACTTTAAATAGACCGCTGACTGGCAAAGAGTGCGCTAGATAAATGTTGCCAGGTCAGGTGGATAGACTGAGGTGTCACATAGACAGTATAAAATAATACACAAATCAAATAAGGGTATTTTTAGCCATCTTTTGTAAATAATTACATTTTCCTTTACTTAATCATGTTATAATAATATAATTGTAATTTTTGAAAAAAGGACAATATTATGAGAATAAAGTAGCCTAATAATATTTTGAGTAAAATATTGTTATATCCAGGAATATAACCTAACCTCTAATGCTGCATTCATGTGGTGTCGAAATAGTCTGAAAAAATAGTTTCCAACTGGGAAAACCACGTGAAAAAAAAAACATGCATCCGGCGGAATTTCCTGTAGCACCGGACCAATCCCATAAGTGGCACGACTTCCCAACTCGGGAAATGGGACTTTCTGAGGAGTACATGAATGCAGCAAAACAACCAAAATGTTGTAGGCCTATATCATGACAAAAAGTAATTTGATTTTTATTATAATTATAATTTTTAAATTCTTAATCTTGAGTGACTTCACGTAAAACGGTGCATTCTGCTTCAATAATGGCAGCCTCAGGAGGTTCAAATGACTTGGTGAGAAGAATTCAGTGTGAAATGGGATGTGATGCTGCACAGAGGTGTTCCAGTCCCACAGGCTGTGTTGTAAAGCATGGCTGGACTTCACTGACTCCTGCCCCGCCTCCCAACAACCTCCTATTCCCTCTGTCTTTCTTTCTCTCCTTCTCTCACTTCCTTTCTTTGTCCCCACCTGGAGACAACCTCCATTTTCTCTTAATACATCCATTTTCCTTCGGCTATCGCACCCTGTGAATAAAACTCTGAACCATGCTGAGAATTTGCTCCTCTTAATTATTGCGTCGTAATAAATGAAGTCTGAGCTCTAACTCTCCAGAGTAGCTCATGCTGATCTCCACCAAAGAGGCTAGTGCCTTACCAGAGGCATTGCTGCTCATCAAGCGCTGTGGTTTCGCTTCACTTACAGCTTCATATATAAAGGAGCTTAATAGAGACTGATTCATTGATATTCCAGCCAAACTGCCCAGGGATTTGGCACCAGCAGAGGAAAGAGACAGAGAAAACAAAGTGATCGAGAATGAGTGGGAGAGGAGAGACTGAGAAAGTTACACCATATTTGCAGACACACGCCGAGATGCCAGGCATGATAAAACCATCTCTCTCAGACAGGCCACTGTGATAGACTTGATTCGGTCCACTCGCCCACCCCACCCTGCCTCCCTTTATTCTCACGCTTGTCTCCCACATTCTTCTTCCCTTATCTACTTTTCTGACTCAAACATGATGAACAGGAGCAGGGGTGAGATGAGCAGCTGGCCTGGTCTCGGCGGGGCGAAGGAACACATTTGACTAAATCAAATTAGGTCGGTCAAAGGTGAAGCCTGCCAGTCTCCCTGTGGAGCCGCGGATGGTATCAACACTGTACATATGACCAGGATGCTCCAGATGAAAATGTTGCACACCCCCCTCTTCCAAACTGAAAAACTCATTCTTCTATGCTCTGTTTTATAACATCCACGCATTTCAAAAGGCCACCCTAATGAATCAGTTTTGATTTGATTAGATCAACTAACTAGCTTTACTCTTTAAATTCTATTAGAGATGTAGTTATAATGTCCGATGTCTATTTACACAGCTGCCCATAAATGCACACCATTTTTATCAGGCAGATAAAAGACATGATTGTATGGCTCCTCATCTTCATTCTCGGTGATGAGAAGATGACATTGTACAGGCCTTCAATTTGCACAGATCCACCTCCTTGCGGTTGGAAGTCAGCTGCTGCTCTATTTCAGAAGCTAACACTTTGATATGCAACACCTCATTGAGCCAAAGCACCAATTGAAGCCATTATACAGTGTTCAGCTCACTAATAGATTTATTAGAGGGCTGGAGCCAGCTTCTTACAGAGGGTCTCGGGGAAAGGCCGGAGGAAGTATTCTTTGCATCTGCATGCTATGCCAGGCTCGAAAAAGGACCATAAATTAGTACTGCAGGGAGAGAATGTGAAAGAGATATCTGGTTAGAGTCCTCTGTTCTCAAATCCTGGTGATAAGGTTGAGGTGGCATCCTTCTACTTCTATGCATAGTCATGGAATCAGGCTCACATTTCTCTTATAAAGGCCCATCACCATGCTGCATCCTTAATCATCAACAGCAGAGAATGGTCATTACCCAAGTAAATTACCTCCTTAGCATTTTATTATTCACTGTTTTTCTTCTTTTCTCTTTCTTCCTCTTTGGGGGCAGGGAGCATCAGGCAGCCTGGAAGCTACATACATATATATACTGTGTGTATATATACTGTATATATATATATATATATATATATATATATATATATATATATATATATATATATATATATATATATATATCCTTTTGCATGTCCATCTAGTACGGAAACCATGTAGCCACCTTTGCTTCAAACCAGTATATATATTGGATCACTAGTAGTATGCTGCAGTACACTACAATATAATTTTGGTCGAAATTAATTTCCACTTTGAAAAGTTTTTCAATTGTTTTTTTAATTTTATGAGAGGTCTACAGCTCTTCATCGTCCCTCCAATCCCCTCTGGCCCTAATGAAGTATCCTCAAAAGATGACATTGAGTGAAAATGGTAAAGTTTCAGGCTGAATATTTGCATTTACGGAAAATACTCAATGATAAAGCACTCTGACAGTCCAGTGCACTTACGCAGCACACACCTTAAAACATCTGTTGAAAGCTGGGCATAATTCATTCCCCAAACACTCATGCACGTACGCTAATAAAACTCACACACTCTCTCTTCATTTATCTGTGTATAGATGTGTGTGTCAGTCAGTCTGTCTGTTTCTCTCTCTCTCTCTCTCTCTCTCACTCTCTCTCTCTCTCTCTCTCTCTCTCCCACAGGCACCAAAACACAAATCTGTCCATGAACTTACAATATATGACATTTGCAAAGAGCATCGTCCTGTCAGAAATATTATAAAATGTTGAACCTGAGGGTAAGATAAAAAGGCAATGTCACCTTTGATATTCAGTTGCCACCAGGAGTTATAAATGATATCAATTAATGTGACAGGTGTAAAATGAAGGGTTAGGGTCATGGAATTCTGGATTTTAAGGTCTCAAAATGTAATATTACAAACTAGCACAAAGGATATCATGGTCTATGTCTTTGTACAGGCAACTAACCGTTCCTTAAACCACTCCTCCATACAGTGATTGTCCAATCATGGCTAAGCAACTCTAACCCTAGCTGTTTATCAAATTAAGGCAAATAAAGTCCCTCCTCATCCTCAAATTATTTGTCTCACGTAAAAGTGAAGAAAAGTAAGTTTGGTATATCCAGCAATCATCTAGCTAAAGTTGGAAGCAGGAAAAGAGCCAAAGGCCAATATGTGCTTCTTTTACGGAGGAGAGTCTGACAACTCCAAACAGCATTCTGGGATGGGAGAAAAACGTGCTTTGTTTTATTGGCATTTCTTTAAACCAATCACAATCGTCATGAGCGGCACTAAGCACGGCATGGAGCCGCTGTAAAATAGATGTGCGAGAGAAAACTCAGATTGGACAGATAGTCTAGCTAGCTGTCTCAATTTACCCTGCAGAGATCTGAGGAGCAGTTAACCATAGTGCTCATAAATCCACCAGAGTTTAAAATTCCAACACAAAGAAAGCAGAAGGAAACGGTCATCAGCGAAAATGCATCCAGTGGAATTTCCTGCGGCACCGGAACAATCCTATAAGTGGAACGTTAAGGATCTAGACTAATGGCGTTTTTCCATTACATGGTACCTGCTCGACTCGCCTCGACTCTACTTGACTCTACTCGCCTCAACTCGCTGTGCGTCCGTTTTCCATTGCAGATTTTAGTATCGCCTCAGCGTGGCTGGTCGTCATAGCGACCTCCGTGGGCGTGGCTTAGTAGCTTGCTTTCCCATTGACATATCCCCGACGCATTTCCTGGTTCTCCGTCTCCGTAAACAACATGATATCAAAGAGATAGTTAACGTTTACTGCTCCAGATTTCCCACCGTGGTCACATATATATGACTCTAGAGTCGCTACTCGAGATAATCGCCGTCACTCTCTCACTTCTCCCTCGCTCACTAGCTCCCCACACACACACATACGGCGACTCGACACACACACATCACACATGCACACACCAGCGCACCAGTATAACCATCAGGCCACTTGTATGCTACGGAGAAAGCTCTGCGTGGAGCCTCCGGCAGCAAAAAAAACGCTGGCTCAACTATTTAAAAATGCCGTCTCTCGCTAGCAATGCAGTGATCAGTGACACTTCTTTCCGACCAATCAGCAGCCTGCAGGGTTTCACGTCACCTTCTCGGCTCGCCTCAGCTCGCTTGGAACCTCGACTGAGCAGGTACTAAAAAAAGTATCTGTTAGCAGGTACCAGGTACTTTTTTTCGTAATGGAAAACCAAAAAAGGCGAGTAGAGTCGAGGCGAGGCGAGTAGGTACCATGTAATGGAAAAGCGCCATAAGTATATTATAAGTCTAACTTTTGTATTGTTTGTCTGTGTTACCTTATTAGTGTCTGTGTTACCCTGCTACTGTAGGCTATGTAGTATTTATTTAGTAAATCTGAAAGACATTATGTTAGGAATTAAATAACAGTTTGAGATAATATATTTCCTTACCATACTGTACCATAATACTAGGGCTGACTGGTTACCTCGTAATACAAAAACCATGCAGCTCCTTGATGTCCATGTCTTCTGGAATGCTGAATGTTTGCCTATGACCTGAACGCTTTGCTTTTTATGTTTGTAGCCATAAAATCCGTATTTAAGATCCATTTGCAAGTTTCCCATTTACATTTAAAGATTAAAAAGTCAGGCGAGGATGAAGTTTTCATGAAGTTAATTTTAGTTAGCTAATAAAAGCTACAGCTAATAAAATTTTACAGCCACAGTTTTCATATTTAGCTGGCTAAATCGACTGTTGCTGACTACGCCTGCTTATTCTTCTCTCGGAAGTCAAGGACCATTTGTTTAAAAACAACATGCTATGAATTTCAAGGGGTAAATCTGATACAATTGTTATTGTAAACTGAACACATGGGGTTCTAGATTGGACAGCTTGACAGGCGTAGCAACAGTAACCAAAGGCAGTAGGGTGAAGTGAAGAGTCAATTAATCTAATTTCAAAGAAAAATGTCTATCTATTTAAATATTAAGCTATATGGATACAATAATCGTCTGTCCAAAGCGTTTTCAAACCGCACTGTATCTACAAACAGACACACACAAGCATATTTTATCATAAATGTTGCATTTACCACCCTGGTTGGCTTCCTCCGTTTCCTGCAGGTCAGGTAGAGGTTTAAATCACACATCGTTTTCTGCATCTGTTGTAAGTCTATTCTACCCAGTAAAGCTTACATAGCTGTTCACGGGACATATTGTAATGTATAGCATTGCATTGATATTCACTCCCTCCTACCTGTCTTCCAAAGATTACTACTCATTTAGAGTTCTGGGGTCTAATTTTTTAAACGTTGCGTACACACAAAACGGGGCTGAAAATATGCGTACGCCACTTCCCACGTAAAGGTTGTGATTTATAAAAAACAAACTTGACGGGAGAATGTGTGGTCCTCCACGCAAACTCTGAAACTTGCGTACGCACATTTTGGAGACAAAATAGGAATTGGCGACGCAGATGGTGAGGTGGTGAACTGAAGTCAGACTGCGGAAAGTAAATTATTTTTAAGATTACTCTTAATATTTTCTAGTATTGATGCCTCACGCACATTCTTTCACTCCATCATCCACGTTACCATGAAGATGAAATACAGTAGTGTTATTTGCGCTTGTACTGAGTGATAACTGTTCCATAAACACCTCCAACTCAAATCTTAAATAAAAATGTGTTCTTAATATTTAATTGGCGCTGTCTCGCCATCACATTGTCCGCCATGGAGCGCAGGAGGAGGAGATGGCCCAACTGCATGGAATACAGGATAGCATTAAATACCCTAGCATTAGATAACTGCAGAACACAGTGTAAATAACTAAATATCTGTCTTTAAAACTGTGTACATATCATCAAATGTCAAAATCTGGAAATACAGCCGTTAAGCGCTCGCGCAATCGTTACCCTTAATGTTCTCGTTATCGGTCTGAACTTTAATACTGTTTGTGACAAAACCTGCATGAAGAAAAGTGTGTTTGCCTATTACACTTTCTTTCATCTTCAAATTGTATCTCGGGGTTGGGGGATACCACTAGTTGATGCTGTGATGGCAAGGCGTTAACAATCACAAATTGTTGTAAGCATATAAATACTGCGGTGACCCCCGTGCGTAATGCTGCATGATGGCACTGCTGGCCCTGCAGGAGGACTAACCCCCAATTGAAGAATCAGGAGAAAAAGAGACTTCAGGTACCATGACGTTGACTGGCTAATATGACGATTTAGATTCCCTGAAGCTGAGCTCTTGTATCTATGTACTGAATTTGGTCCAGTAGAGAGGGCAAGGCGCCGGAACCGTGCATCCCGGTCCAAATACAGGTCCTCGCCACTTCTGCGGGAAACCGGCTGTTTGGGAAATGTCAGACAGATAAGTGTTTTTTTAAAATAAATATTATATATAATCTTCAACTTTATCACTAAGGCTTGTTTGGATATAATATACAGTATAGTTCTGTTAAATCTTATCATATACGTCTGATATATCGAAGCTGTCCCCGAGTGCCGTAATGCCTGCCATTTTGGACGTATTATTAATATATGTAGTCTATAGATTAGGGTTCCATACACTGTGCAAGAACAGGCCAAAATTAATATTCAATTTGCAGCAATTCCTGAACGTCTGAGAAGTTTTTTGCTTTTTCTCCGCCAGTCGTCATGATTCGGCATGATTCGGTGTAACGAAAGAACTACTGCCAGGGTCATTAACATACTGATCAGCATTCACGAGGTGCTTTGCACTGACTATTTATGGTTAAAAATGGGCGTGTACAGGGCGGGATAAGAGGTTGATCCATGTACGCACACTTGTAGGTAATCTGTGATTTATAAAGGGAACATTTCTTACAGGTGTGCATACACACGGTTTTATAAATCTGACTTTTTTTCGGCGTACGCCATTTTGGGCTTTTGGGCGTACGTACACTTTTAGTAAGGATCCTATGCACAGTTTTATAAATGAGACCCCTGAACATTTGTCATCCATTGCTTTTCCCATCCACCTCACTGGACATGCAAGGCCAAACAGTAGCCAGTGGTGTATGTGCACAATTTCCACCTCTCCCTCATTCTGTATATCTCCCCCAACCCTTTTGAAATGGTGGCTATGAATCTTCATTGCATCCGGTGGTGTGGAAAGCGGCTCTCTCCTAAATGACTATTGATGATAATGCCACACTGTAAGGAATGTGAACACAATATGGAAATGGTACGGCAAGCATGGAGGACTGGAGGAAGGAGGTTTGGGGTGGAGTACTGTGAAGTGGTAGGCTGGGAGGAGATGCAGCCTAAAGCCTGAATGTAAATGTTCTCCAAGGGGATATAATGTGTTAATAAATAAAAATGTCTACAAACATTTATGTGAAATTATAGGCTTCAAATCATTAAACACAACTAAGAAAAATGGGGGAACTTTATTTGGAGACAAAGAATTGGAATTGCTGTGTCCAGAAATAAAAGAGAACATCCCTGGAGGCCAATTTTAGTGTTCTGATGGATAAAACATTTCATTATTCAAATGGCAGAGACATTAAAAGGCAAATAAATAAATAAAGGTTATTATTATTATTATTATTGATGCTCAATTAACACTTATGGAGTCATAAAGACAATAATATAGACACATTAATGCAATCGTACACATCCACACACACATTTCAGATACGTTTTTATTTTGGTCTGATATTTATGTCTAATTTTGCAAGAAATATACCATGGAACACAAATTGTGGTGCACAATGGTGTTCTTATACCTTGTATTATTCCGAGTTCTGACCTTCCTGTGTGCTTGAAAACAGAGCTGTTGAGTAGAAAGCTGCATTTATTATCAAAGACACTGAATAAGTGTTATCCATGGTCTTCTGAAAATCATTCTCCAACTTTTGCTTCTGGGTCTTGTGTGCACTGGCGATATCCACTTCCCCAAGGCCTATACAACTTGTCCTTGGTTGTAAGAAACTTTGAAAAGTTACCCAGAAAACACAATGATCATGTGCTTACAAGCCTTGAGAAAGACAAGGGACGCTGCCTAACAACAAAGATGTCATTCATGTGAAGCATTTAAAAAACATGTAGTGTTAGGAGTTCAGTTAAAAACTACACCAGGTGAGTTCATGGATTAGTCCTTTCTTTTTGATTAAAGTTAATTTGACAACTCAGCTGTGGTCACATGTATGACGGATACATGAACAAAAACCTGCATACTGTATGCAATTTCCCACACTGGGAACTTATCAATGGGTATTTATTAAAGAATGTGACGTGAGACTGGGCACGAGACTGTACAAACGCAAGCTGAACATGATCAGTAGATTAAAAGAGAATATGAGGGACTTGTTTACTCAATCTTATTGAGTGTGCATGATTTTTCTATACACACAAAGCAATTTAGATTATGTCAGTCTATGTGCTCAATACTCAATTGTATTTATGTATTAATATAGAGGTATTCATATACAAACAGCTGATTAAGAGCATGCCTACATTCACGACTAGCACAAAAAAGGCTTTTGCGCATGTACACGTTACAATGAGTGAGATTCATAAATCAGGACCATGTAGTGGGTGTTATGTATATGGTTATCAAAATGTGTGAGTATATTTCAACCTTCTTAGTGTAAGTCTTAAATCAGCAAGATTGACACATTATCCCACAAACGTTACACCACTTCTCCTCAAAGCACATTGGCATCACACAGTACAGGGATCTCGACTCTTTTCAGTGGTGGCATGGTCTACAATGGTAATTGAGGATAAACGTGGCTCATAATTAGGCTTGAATTTGCCAAAATGTACACAAAGTGTGTACAAAAGTGAAAATTTGAGAAATTGCTGACAATATCAGGTTTGAGTCCATGTTTTTTTGAGAATGGGGGGGACAGCAGCCAGTTTGAGCGTTTGCCCCACTGAACTAGAGCTGAAGGATGAGTTCATGATTTCTGTGATGCGTAAGGAGACAGCTTACTACAACATTATTTTTTGTAGTTTTGTGAGAGGTTACTGTGTTTAAAGAAATCCATGCACAACATCGCCTGGAGACACTAATGTGAAAAGACTTAAAAGGGAAATCGACCTACAGACTGTTCCTTTTCTCTCTTTACAGCTCCCAATGCAAACAAGATGGCCAGTGCCGTTTTTGCCCCAGCCTCCACACCAGTGAGACCAATCTTTACAAGAGGCATACAGCATTGCAATTCTCCCACCGAGGCCACACAGTCCCCCACCACAGAACATTACAGACTCTGACAGGGAAAACGAGACCCTAATCAAGACCTTAATATACTTCCGAAGGCACAAATCATCTCATGCAGCATGAAACCTAGCAGCAAGCGCCTTCGCTGTATCTTTCTCCCACTCTTCTGTCTTCCCTTTGACTGTTGATGTGGAATAGCACGAAAAGGAAGGCAGTCGTGTCACAGAAGATTTTCTGGAGGCCTTGACAGAACGGATGGGTCTCCATTACTGTAATGAGGCTACAGGAATGGCCGCCACGCTTCCCTCATTTACACCGTCTCAGCCCGCGCCTCCTCCAGGGGATACACTCTTTCCTCTATAATAGCCTACTCAGTCTTCTTTTACTCCTTCTCTCTTTTGCTCTTTGCTCTCATTCCCTTTTTACTATCCCAGAAATTTACAAGAAGTGTGTACATTTGTGTGTGTGCTCGAGGGAGAAATGTATCACATGAAAAGCTTAAGGTTAATGAGGAGTGCTGGTTTGTGTCCAGCTACTGGACCTTCATAGCATGAACAGGGAGTTCATAAAAATGCATGACCTTTTTAAGCTGTTTAAATAGTAAGATAGGGTATTTAATTCAAGTATTCTGGGTGGCATGTACGAGAAAGATTGTACTGTTAATCACCTACTTTGGCCATGTTCGAAAAGTAGACTGTAAAAGCGAGTCTGGAGATTGTTTTAAAGTTTGCTGTTTTCTCACAGTTTAGTCTTTGGCAGCATCTCACCTCTGGAAGGAATTTCCAATTCAATCTGTATCTCTCTCTGGTCTCTCTGTATGGAAGATTAAACATGCCTAAATAAAAACAAAGACATAAGCCATTTCTCAATGTCGAGGATCCTTCCTTGGTAGGACTAGTCCTTCCAAGGAAGGATCCTTCAGAGGCTAGGTCAGGCTCCTCCTGAGCATTCGGAGAGCATGTACATTGGAACAGGCTAGCAAGTGCACGTCATTGCGTGCTTGCGTCATTGAAAATGTTTTGCCGCCTTCACTTCTGCGCTGCATTTCAAAACACTGGACAAAATGTCAATGTGAAATGGATGTGGAACTGTGAAGTTCAATTTTTTTGTTGAGACGGTGAATCAGCGTCAGTCTGCTTGCAGGAGGAGAATATTCTGTCGGCAACTTTGCCGCAACGTGTCAAAGTAGGTAACGTTACCGACACTGATAGGCTTTAATGTAAGCAATAGTCGTTTTCTCTTATTTATCCCATGTCAATAAAATTAAAAATTCGTGGGAGTTCATGTTTGTAGTTGTCATAACACTTAACTGGTAAGGAGAATTGCATTAATTAATCTTAATTACATTAAGCTTACAGTAGTTGTTTACAATAGCTTGTAGTTTACTGCATGTAACATTAGCTCATTGTCCAGTAAAAGGATTGTGGGTGATATGGGAGCGCGAAGGATACACATATGCATCCTTTGCCGTCTATGGGGATTTCTCCGAACGAAGGACTCAGTTCTTGGTAGAATTCGGAGGATCCTCGACATCGGAACGGTCCTTCGACGGACGTCGATGACGTAGCATCCTCGAAATTCTAGCTTCGACGGATCCTTCCTTGACATTGAGAAACACCTATAATGTCACATACAATACACAAAAGAACAAGTGCGACATGAATTTTCCATACCACATTAAAGTCAAACACAACACAGTAAACAGTAAAAAGGTGAAATGCATATCAGTGTTGTTCAGCAGAGAGTAGCATTTCGGTAGACCTGCCAATAGACCGTTTTCACGGCAGACATGTTGACACGTCATAGTAGGAAAAACACAGATGTATTCAAAACCATTAATGATGGCTGCATTCCACTTAGGAGAGGCCCTGGTATTGTGCATGCTGACTTAGTGAAATAGCTTACTGGGACACTTGATGGAATTGAGCCATTGTTAAGGTTATCAATTTCAGCTGTGCTTTTCCTACAATGACAAGTCAAAATGTCTGCTGTGAAAAAGGTCCATACTATAAATGCATTGGGACATGACCGTGGCTGGGGCTTTATGTCACTGAAGAAAGCCATTTAAAATGTTACCAGTTTCCTGTGGGCCAGCTGGCTGGAGGGACACTTGACTGTACATTTAGTTACATTTGGGATTGACTGTGATTGACAAAAAGGTTTTAATTTAATTATGACATACTGTTTATAAAAAGGAAATACATATAGTATATTGCATTTCACTTTATTTCTTTGTTTGATTGTTTTTTGTTTCGACATTTTAAATCTTCCACATCTTTGGGGAGCACAAACACCAAGTGTGTTGGAGCAGATTATTTGAACTCAAACGTTTTGCTTCTTTAAGCGTATGCACCAAATAATTGCAAAACTTGAAGTTGCCTGTCCTTTTGGATGTAACTGCAGTGAGATTTTGAAGCCTGGCATTACAGGATAAACCAAAAGAAAAGTGTTAATCATCTAAAAGCCATATCAGCTTCTTACTTCTTCGAGTGGTTGCAAAAATGCTGTTTCCTTGCCTTTTCACTAGGCCCTGAACCCAGCATTATCAAGTTTTCTGAAGTGTTAAATCATTAATTTCAGCCTAGTGGTCTGCATATTAAACAGTCAATTTAACAGTCAGCTTTAACAAATAACAGAAAACAAGCTTGTTTTAGTGCCTAGTTCTATTTGTGTCCTACAGGGTGTGCTTGCTTAAAAGGTCAAGATTACTGTGGCAAATACTGGATGCATCATTGTCTCCTCAAAGCAGGAAAATATACTAGTTGGTATTTGACGTAAATGGCAATAATGAATAAACACCACTGACATTAAAATATCACAACAAGAATTGTACGTTTTATGTTTGACTGAAGGTAGGACATGCTTTGTCAGTCTGGGCTGAAAATACATCAACTTCGAGGTTCGTGATTTTTATGAAAGGTTGTAGTTTGAATTAGGTAATTAAGTCCATATGATAGTTTTCAAATATGTTTTAGAGCTGCCCTGTCTTGTCAAAAATTGATTTATTAAACTGTCTGTTTTCTCTACTTAAAATGACTGAGTTGAAAATAAATAGGTATTCAGATAATTGTGCATAAAATGAATAGTCTGGAGTATGCTAAATACTGTGGGATTTTAGAAAGCAGGGACTGCGCATCTATGACGCACATCACCAGTTGCTCCTTTGTACAGTGTAGTTACAAAACTGTAGCAGTAGGTTAATTAACTTCCTTTCTTACAGCCTTTTATATGCTCTTACATAGGTCCATAACACCCTGGGTTATGTTTTTATTTCAAATGTTTTTTTTCTGATGTTGAATATGTTTTGTTTTTCCTGTGGTGTGCAAACTGTAGTGCACTTTGTTTTATAAGGTGAAGATAGGCATGTGTGTTGTGATTTAGAGAAAAAAAAAAAAAAACGTGCAAAATACTGGTCGAACACATTCCATTTATCCTGAATTTAATAAAAGAGACTATAGATGCATGACATTTCACTCCAAGAGTAGTCCAATCCCAGCAGTCAGGGTTTAAATGCTATTGATCCAATTTTAGAGCACAGAGAGGTGGAGAATTGCCCAGCTCGAGTTACCAAAGTCCCTCAAAAGCATGCATCTCAGGTATGCTTTCAATAGCATATGAAATCCTTCCCAGCCTTTTCATTGTTTGCACACACTATAACAGGCAGATGAATGCAGGCATTACACAAAGCGACAGCAAACACGCAGAAGCTTAAGCTCTATGTTTGCTCATTCCTCCTAAAAAAAATGAATTGTGTATGTATGTTAGAATATTAGTATTTGGAAGCACATCCACTGTGTTGTGATTTTATAAAATATGTGTTTAATCAATCATAATGTAAATGCGTGGCGCATGGTAATGTCACCCTGGGGTACAGGGTCTCCTGAGTAAGATCAACTAATTAACTCATTGCCAGAAGAAGCCCTTTTATCAAATTTCTCACTCTAATTGGAGGACAGGATGTCTGCATAACGAGCCCAGCACATACAGGTTTTTTGTAGTGATTGCAATGTGATGTATTTGCCAAACAATGGGAAAACAAGCTAAAGGATAATTAATGTAAGAAAAAAATCGCAGTATTATCCTTGTTTAAGTAAAATTTCTCACTGAGGAAACATCACCCTGTCACTCTCGTAATTATTTCTCCCCATCTTTCAAGTATGTTGTCGATAATAATTTGGCTGTAACAATTGACTAACATGTTACAGTAAGAGTTTCAAGAGATTCACGTGTACACACATGGTATTCTTGTATATTTTGTTATCTGTATAATTCATATTCCACAGTTTTGTGAGGGTTTGTTGAGTTAAGTTACTTTTTATTTGGTAGTAGTAGTTGAGAAAGTGAGTATTACATCTCAGGGAAATATGTATTTTATTGTGACTTAAATAGGATTTGTACTCAGACTCTACGAAAATATTTCCTCTGGATGTGCTTATTTACGGTGGCCGAGAAGGGTCACAACACATACAAACGCCACAACAACTGCATATTCAGAAAACACCTCCAAATTCAGCAAAACACATGCAAACGCCGCCACAACAACTGCATATACAGAAAACACCTCCAAATTAAGCAAAACACATACAAACGCCACAACAACTGCATATTCAGAAAACACCTCCAAATTCAGCAAAACACATGCAAACGCCGCCACAACAACTGCATATACAGAAAACACCTCCAAATTAAGCAAAACACATACAAACGGCACAACAACTGCATATTCAGAAAACACCTCCAAATTCAGCAAAACACATGCAAACGCCACAACAACTACATATTCAGAAAACACCTCCAAATTCAGAAAACACATACAAACGCCACAACAACTACATATTCAGAAAACACATAAAAACGCCACAACAACTACATATTCAGAAAACACATACAAACGCCACAACAACTACATATTCAGAAAACACATACAAATTCAGAAAACAACTTCGTCGATTTCACATCACGTACGCTGCAAATATTCACAGCACGAGTAAATAGGGAAACGAACTGCAAGCTGCAAAGACGACAACGGAAATGTTTCCAGGGGGGCCATAATCAGTGACGGACCCGCATCCATCCAGGGTGCAAAATTACGAATCCAACTATGGCCACAGCGAAATAATAATTTAAATGTAAGTATCTTTAGTGTGTCGTACATGTGTTATCACCGTTAATGTTTTACATCAATGTAATGCTTAACGCTTCAATGCTGGTACAAATTGCTATAGTAATTAGGTAGATACACCCGAGCTAACGTTAAGCTATCGTTAACAGTAGGCTGTTAGCTAGCTAGGTTGCTGTCTTTTTGTACCATTTGCGTTTTTAAAGTTTGTCCGGTGGCATTTTCATCTCTTTTATGTAACGTTAGCCAAGATTTAGAAATGTGTGTTTATCAGTTGTAGCTGCATGATTTAAGGTAACGCTGCACCTTATTTACTTCACTATCAACGTTACATGAAGGCTAAAATATATGAGTAGTATCCCATGTAAAAAGTATAACGTTGCATATAACGTTACGTTATGGAATTCATAATGGTAAACATATTTTTCTTGTGTTTGCTGTCTTTTAACAGGGACAAACGGAGGTGGTCGCTGATGATGGGAAAGCAAAAGACAAGCAGGGAGACAGAGGCCAAAGAGAGATGTTGAATAGCTAGATTATTTGCCATTCTGAAAATAAATGCATTAACTTAACTGGTTTGTCTTTGTCATTTCGTTTTTGGGTGTGTATATAATATAAACGTTTTTCAATTTCTATTTCTAACTGAATAATTATATTCAGATGGTACCTGTTTCAATAACTTGTAAGGTATATAAGCTCTGAAAAGACATTAACGAAACGTGTATCTTTATTATAACATTTATTCAAACATTACTAAACTGTACACAAGTATATTCAACATGAAGCGGCGACCAGACTCAGTAGCTGATGATGGGGTTGCTTCAAGACTGCAGACAGAAGGAGAAAGCTTTAGATTAGTCCAGTAGTTATCCAACCTGTCCTGGTAAGATTAGAATTGTATCACAAATATATTTAAGCATACTGCATATCATACTGCCTGTGGTAGGTCATTAGCTGGTAGTGTTTACCTTGTAGATGCTGATCATATTTTGCACTGCATTTGTTTGAAAGCTAGAAGCTACTGGACAATGGGCTAATGTTACATACATTTAGTAAACTACGAGCTAATGTATACTTCTACTGTAAGAATAATGCAATTAAGATTAATGCAATTGCAAACATGAACTCTCACAATTTTTTTTTAATTTACTGACATGGGATAAATAAGAGAAAACGACTATTGCTTACATTAAAGCCTAACAGTGTCGGTAACGTTACCTACCTTAGCACGTTGCGTCAAAGTCGCCGACAGATTATTCTCCTCCTGCAAGCAGACTGACGCTGATTCATATTCTTCATTTCAACAAAAACATTGAACAGCACAGTTCACAGTTCCACATCCATGTCGTCCAGTGTTTTGAAATGCAGCGCGGAAGTGAAGGTGTATGTAAACACTTTCAATGACGCAAGCACGAAATGACGTGCACTTGCTAGCCTGTTCCAATGTACATGTTGTCCGAATGCTCAGGAGGAGTCTGACCTAGCCCTCTGAAGGAGGCGAGATAGCGAGAAGACAACCAGATGGATGTGGGTCCGTCACTGATTATGGCCCCCCTGGAAACATTTCCGTTGTCATCTTTGCAGCTTGCAGTTCGTTTCCCTATTTACTCGTGCTGTGAATATTTGCAGCGTACGTGATGTGAAATCGACGAAGTTGTTTTCTGAATTTGTATGTGTTTTCTGAATATGTAGTTGTTGTGGCGTTTGTATGTGTTTTCTGAATTTGGAGGTGTTTTCTGAATATGTAGTTGTTGTGGCGTTTGCATGTGTTTTGCTGAATTTGGAGGTGTTTTCTGAATATGCAGTTGTTGTTGGCGTTTGTATGTGTTTTGCTGAATTTGGAGGTGTTTTCTGTATATGCAGTTGTTGTGGCGGCGTTTGCATGTGTTTTGCTGAATTTGGAGGTGTTTTCTGAATATGCAGTTGTTGTGGCGTTTGTATGTGTTGTGACCCTTCTCGGCCACCGTACTTATTTGTAAATTGTTACATTTTGCACAATCATTTCAGTAAAAGTTCTCACTAAGGAAACATTACTATATGTCACTCTTGTGATTTTGTATTGCACATAGCTGAGTATTGGGTGATGTTTGACAGCTGATAACTGCAGACTTACACTGCAAAGTTTGGTTAGTATATACCTGCTCTCAGCACTGATCTGACCTACTGGACACTACACTGGCTAAAAGCTGGAGTTCAAAGCATCCACAGTACAGCACCGGGCTCAATCATTTCCATACCCAACACCTGTCTCAACAGTAAGCCAGTGGCATAAAACACTATCTGACCTGAATCAGTCAGTTCAGAAGTTTAGACACTGCTTTGTCCTAATGGTCTCAGATTATTGGGACAGTTGACCCCTTCGACAAGAACGGTCTGCTCAGCATTTCAGAATAGACGCTATACGTGCACACCAAAGACTCAACAGGTAAGCTCGAAGCTGTTGGTGATGTATGACTAACCAATAATGCTAACTAAGAGAAACTACACATACATAAGTGGGCACTTCTCTGTCACTTCAGAGGAGCAAGAGCCCAAATTATTAATTAATAATTAATTATGAAGTCAGTTCAATTTCACTAGATTCGTAATTTCTGAGAAAAAAATGGACTTAAAGACAAGCTTGAGTTTGCTGTTTATGGTGGATGTGTTGAGGACAAAGTTTAGCTTCTTTTTTTTTTAAATCTCATCTGTCCAAAGAACACTTTTTGTCTCCCAAATCAATGTAGGGCAATAATGTGAATTTTGCAATTAGGAGTTTGATCAATCATTTGATCAAATAGACTCTTGAAGAGACAAAAACTGTTTTTGAACTACCAGGAGTGACTCAGCATCATGGAACAACATTGGACTAATGATTTTTCACTTGTTCAGGTTCTTGCTAATGGTAATTTTGCTTTGGAGTTCTGTTTCTCTTGGTCTCAGTGAGGGTCCTAGGTTAGGAGGCATCCCTTTTATGTATTATTTTATAATATGTACGTTGTGGAGCCCTTTGATAATGAACTGTGATTAAGGGATGTTATTCACAGACAGAGTTCAGTACGCACACAAAAGTTGTCAGGCTTGAAGCCAAGAAGCCATGATCAACAAAGAGGCTTTGGTGTTCCCTCTGATCATATCATTAAGTCAGACATTCCCGAACCATGATCCATGATGTATCCACATGTATCTTCCCACATAAACAAATGTTAGGTATTAATCCTTAAAAGAGATACAGGCCACAGTTCAAGAGGAAAGCACATAAGTCAAACGACAGGTTGCCAACATGGCCTATTTCATCTTGAAACAGCATGCATTTTCAGCCTGTTTCATCTACCAATCAACTTAACACATGCCTCGAGATGAATAGAATCCATTATCTTTCCTTCACTTTGAAGGTCAGCCAACTAACTTTTAAAGTTATTGTCCAAAAAAAGGACACAGCAGTGGTGGGAAAACATTTCCACTTTCAAGAGCTACCTCACTGGATGTCTGAAATTTCTCATTTGGAGTTGACAGGGTGCTGCTGGAAGCAGAGCAGCATCACTCAGGGACAGCTCTCTGGCTGTGGCTCCTATCTCTCATTTTCCCTCTCTTCTCTGCAAATACGCCCCCATACCTACTCACATAACCCAAAGACAGCCAGGCTGCGCAGCAGTGTGGGCTCCCCACTCACAACAACACAGCGTGCTGGCAGGCTCACAACAGAGAAGCACTCTAGCTGTGCTTTACAACAGCGTCATTGTGCCAGGTGATGTATATTTGTTGCTGGAAAGCTGTGACTGCAAGGCCTTATGTTGGTGATAGTATAGCCTTCAGTGGTAAAGAACATGGTGTAATCCTACAGTTTATCAACACAGAAACCTTCACTGCAATTAATAAAAAATTGTCTTAATTAGGAGCAAAGTAAACAGGATGAGTGGTGCAGCGCAATAAGCTTGCAGGATGTGTTTCAGACTGTTGATCTGGTAAGGTTTTGAGAGAAAGGTTTGGTACATTTTTGCTACAACCCTAATGACTTTTCCGTGGGCCATGGCCCATGACAATGCCCTTTAGTCCTCAGACATTCATGAAGTAATTAATAGTTGACTTAGAGGGATTATACTACATGAACGTGTCTTTGTTTTGGTGACCTTGGAGAGGTTGTCTAATCTCTCTAATTGAGTAGTTGTAAACACTATTGTTCCCACTCTGTTCCAATGTCAATTTGTTCATGTTTGTTGACAAGTTCTGGCACAGTATTCTTAAGAGGTCGCACCACGAGTGAAGGTATTATGACAATCTATTTATCCAGAAGCTATTTGGCACCACGAGACACTGCTTCCAGTGAAATTCTTCAGATCAGGGAAGAGTGCTTATAATTAATGTATTCAAACCCAAAGAAGAAAAATAGCTTTGCTTTGGAAGTCACATGTAATATTAAAAACATGTTTTCAGTGTTCTCTTGTCTGTAGCACTCTGCACAGCAGCAGAAAAAAATTATTCTAAATATTCATACTTTAATAGCATTTCTGCATTTTACAATGCGATGATGGATTTTGCTGTCTATGCCCTCCTTGAAAACCCAGTTTCATACATATTTAATAAGGTCCTCTAAACAATTGTTACATTTTGTCATCTTCAATGATGCATGCCATCAAACTCGCAGAAAAAGTGCTTCATTCCACCCCATTGTCTGCGGCACCACCACCACCACCACACCCAGTTTGTTAGACTGCCAACTTTCACAGGTCTGTATTTATTATCAAATCTCTTAACCCTGGCTCAAATGGATGGCTGCAGTCCCAAAGCACCTATAATGGAGCATGTTCATATGATATATTAGTAAACGAAGACATGAATTTGAATTATATGATTGCACCTCTCAAGAAGCATGTCTAGAGAGTGTAGATGCGCCTGAGCTAAATGGGATACATTAATCACAACATCGCTGAGGCTGTTTCAGTGCATGCTAAAGCAAATGTTCCTGTTCATTGACAGCGGTGGAAAATGAATGTAGATAAGACACACGTTCTGGAAATAAATCAATACACAAATGAACACTGTGCTTGCACTTTCAGTGATATCTAGGTGAGATACACCTTTACATTTGAATGTATGAACTGTACAATACTTTGCATGCAACAAAATTGGTTTTGTTCACCCAGCTCTAGATGTTGGAATGGGAAGGAAAACTATGAAACCCCCTATTTGTGCATCCTTAGGAATGTGTGCATCCTTATGTATGATGGCCCGAGACATTGTCCTAGACCCAAATTAACCTGTGTCGTATCACTGAACAGCTTGTGACAGTCCATTTCATCCTGACAGAGACACGATAACTTTGCTGAAGGGGAACCAACTGAGAGAAAACATGGAAATTGACACTTAAGACACAGTGACAGTAAGCATTCACACCATCACCTCTCTCTGTTTCCCTGTCTCACTCTTCTTGCCACACACACACACACACACACACACACACACACACACACACACACACACACACACATACATACATACACTCAAAGTTTTGCATAAAGCACTCAGATGTCCTCTTCCAGAAAACTCACAATTCATTCTTGTAATAGGATTTTTGTTTCCCCTTTTCTCCTAAATTTATCTCGCTACATTGGTCACAGGATAAGATAACCTTTGATAAAAGTAATCGCACAAACACATGATAGCAATAATATTAAATAGCCAAGAGTATCATTTGGTCTTGTTCCCCATCTGCAGCCACTGGCTTTCAGAACTGGGAAATACAGATAGGCTTCAATGTCCTGGCAGCTTTCACGTTACTGTGGCCGGATAGTGACAACCATTAAATGTTCTGATATCTTAATTGGTATGGGAGTAGAGCATCGATGAAGCATGTATTTAGTATTTTAGCCTATTACTGTAATAAGGCTATTCATCACCAACAAACACAACGGGACTCCGAAGAGCATCCAGGCTATGAGGGACTGTGTGACGAAGCAACCAGAGGAGACTCAACAAAAATAGGCTATGCCTGATATTTGGTTTCTAATTAGAGTTTAATTTTGTATAACAGTGACTAAGTATAGTATATTTTGGGTTTAAGATGGCAATTAATGCAGTTTTTAATCACAGCATAATGTAGGTGTATGGTGTCTAACGTTACTGTAATCAGGGTCTAACTGTGTTCGTTTTCTGTCTAATAAAGATCACGTTATTTCACGTTTTGTTTTCATTTGATATAAAGTAAAGCTTATTAGGTCCTAATGATGAACTAATTACAGCATCATTTAGGTATATGGTGTCTAATTAGGGTATAGTGTTTGCTAGGTACTGTTCAATTACTGTCTAGGTAAGGACATTATTTCTAGTTTGGTCTAATTTGATACAAAGTATGTCTTATTACGTCATATTAATGTACTGTAAAATAAAGTGAGACCGTATATAAGTGTGCTGATGTTAGCATTTAGCTCAAAAGTACAGCCTCACTGAGCCGCTAGCATGGCTGCAGACTCTTGTTATTAATTAGTTTATTTGTTGTTTCAATTCTCTTGTTTTGTGGAAGACAACAAACCACAGATCCAACAATCCTCTTGTCTAGTGTTGAGTCGCAGCAACATACGAGTTTGGAGTTCTGCCGTGGCTCACTTTGAAAGATACCCACACGATTTGGCTAACTCATTCTGTTGAAGCTTCAAAATTTAATTTATCACAGTGTGGTAATGTTAGGAAAGGATCGCTTCACAGCCAGGAGAAATTATCACAGCTTACCAAAAACCTATGAGCATAAACTGTATGAGCTCAATTAAGCAAACCAAGGCATTATTTTAAATAAAACTCATGGGTAAAAATACATCTTGGTCTGATGAGACTGTTTGATTGACACAATAACGTGAATGACATTAAAGCTTATGCAATGATAAAACCGCTCAGTTCAAAGTCTGTCCATCGACACAATAATTCACTAAGATAATGCACGCAACTTTTAACCTCACTCTAACTTCTGACTTCAAAAACAAAAAAGGTCATTAATTGCATTTCCTCCCACCCATGTGGCTGATTTAATTTCACATAAGAGCCCTTCTCCCTGTTGGAATCATTTCATTTAAAAAGACTCGCCCCCTTTCTCGCTTTCGCTTTTCAACTCTACTATTTTGATTAGTCCCCCTCAAACTTTCCGAAATAACCGCCAGCAACTAATTCAACTTTAAGACTAACAACAGGTGCAGCAAGCCATCCTGAATGCATGTTACATTGTCTCCTCTGCTGAACAAATGGACTGTAATATAGTTTAAAGGATTAGCATCATTAGCTATGTCAGATAATGAAACTCAAGCTTATACAGATGGTACTCGCCAATGCTTTGATGATAAACACTGTAAATAGACCAGGATTCAGAGGACGAGGACTCTCCTGCATGTGTGTCTGCTATCCTATAATCAAGTTCAAGTTCCATTAACAGAGCCCTGTCTTCAGCAAAATTTCTCCCTCATTATAAGGTTTAGAGCCTGCTCCACTTTCCCGTATCCACTCCCACTGAATAACATGCTCCTGCCTAATTCATTTACCCATGCCTCCTATACACACCAACAGTATAATTGCAGTAGTAATGAACGTGCAAAAGCAGCAAATTAGGATGGGAATAATATTAGTAACCCAGCAACACTTGGTGCTCCTTCCAACCACCATGTCTCAGTATATGCATGCATGCCCCCCACCCCCCCCACACACACACACACACACACACACACACACACACACACACACACACACCCACACACATGCAGAGCGGACCTTACCACAAACTGATACATCTGCTCTCTCAGCTCAGTTTCCTGGTCAGCCTGATTCGGGTAGCTCTTTGCCAGTGTGCAGCTGGCACTCTTGAGGCCTAAAGGAGGTCCACAGGGATCTCTCTGCCCTCTGTAGTCAGCTATGCAAAACTACAGCTGAAGGTCACACAGCTTAGGTCACATGGTTTTTAAAAAATAAGCCCATTACATGTTTATCAACAACAGAAAGAAAATAGGGGGAGCTTTCAAAAAGCAATTACCCATGATATTCCGAAGTTGCATAATGGTATTCATTTTTCATGGAGGGGTTAGAGGGTGACTTTAGAGCCAAAAAAGGAGCAGTTTTGATCAGAGGCTGAAATGGATATATGGAAGTGAGTATAAAGGGATGGATAAACAGTCCAAGCCTTGAAGTAAATGCATTTCAAAAAGACGAGTGAATCACACCCCAACATTAGAGTCGAGATGTGAAAAGCACACAGTGTGCTTCAACTATGGGAGTTTAAAAGGTGCAGTATTTCATCTGTATAAACACTGTTTTGAAAGGTTAACACAGTATGTATCAAAATGTATCAAGAGGTAAAGTCTACCAACTCATAAATCTGCAGGGATCGCCAAAGTCAGTATGGCTTCACTCTCTGGCGATCATGACTGTGGAAGTGTTCACCACAGGAGCCACCCACACCTAAGACAGAGAGTCAAGATAGAAATTATGCAAAGTTACTGCACACGTAAAACTCTTAACTGAGCCACACAGACATAACTTAAAACAAATTATTATACAGATCTATAGAAGCTCATGAGCACGATTTTTCCACCAGCTTTGGATCAAATATGCCCCAAATTTTATGCCGTCTTTGCTTCTAGGTATAGCTCTTTCTTCCTCCAACTCAATTAATGTTACGCACTTTGCATGTAATGAGGCAACAGCCCCGACGTCATGTTGGCTGGCATGTGCCTCTTTCTCAGATGTTCAGCAAATGTAGGGATTAAATTGCATTAGCCTCATAATGATTTCCCTTGAAATGGATCATGACAAAAATTTGTGTCTTGTGCTGTATGCAATAATGGACTACTGTGAACATTCTTGTGCCCTACATGCCTTCACATTTTTATTTAAATGTTTTGTTTTGTATGTTTGTTTGTTTCCTTAGATATAATAGCCTACACAACGTCTTTGTCTTTTTTATGTCAGTCTGTCTGTCTAAATCTGCCATACTCGAAACATGTGTTCACCTTTGTACCCTTACATATACTCTAACTGTGAGTGAGTGTAAAAGCTATTTCATGCCTGCATGCTTTCGGCAGCCAATTCAAATGCAGTGCAGGAGGACACTGTGAACTATGATTAATGGCTATTTGCCTCTTGCATTAGAGATGAAAGAGAGGACAGTCCATTTGCTGTATAAAAAAAACTGGAGACCTCGTCTATCCAAAAAGGTTTTGTTTTACTAAGTTTTGGGGGATTTGGTACTAAATGTCTGGCAGCAGCTCTGAATTCTTACTCACCCAACCTTGAAAAAATAGCACACTGCAGCATGATTACGCCTCTCACATTTTCACAAACTGTCACAAAAACAACAAGCAGAGGACACACATTGCTTCAGGGAAAATATGCATACTAAGATATTGTTTCCTTTGAAAATACGTTGGAGACCTTTTGCTTTGGTATCTTGGCTTCTGAGAGTTGTTTTTGCAACACTAAGCACAGCAACATGTCTTGGAGTAGGTTAGAGTGACACTGTCAGTACTGATGAAAGAACATTAGTCAGCTATCGCTCACAAGTGACAAAACCAATTAGAATCACCTAGAGAAATTTGGTTTAGGCTTGCAATTACATATGCTTGATAAGCATTATTACCCAGGCAAGGTGTTGTGCGTGTTTGTGTATGTGCAGAATCATCTTCTAACATGATTCCCATGGTGAGGTTGAGAAGCTGAATATACATGATCTATCTGCAATTCATTTTCAACAAAGCACATCGGTGTGTCTGATTATGAAAACATTTCTCCCTGCACCTAAACCAAACACCAGCTTGAACTCAGTAGCATGCAGTCTTTAACAGTACGATATGTTTTATATATAGGCTGCATAGATGTACAGGATAATTATACAATGTCAGCTGGTTCATTGGCTCACAATGGTTATCAGAACACACACACACACACACACACACAAACCCAGCATGAAGCATTCAAGTGAAACAGTACTGAAAGATGTGGAGTCAATGCAGAATTGTATTTCTTGGTTGTGCACTTAAACTCAGGATGTTAACGTTACTTCTCACAACAAAGCTTGAAAAGTAGGGAGCCATACTAAAACTACAGGAATCCATTTTAACTAAGACTATTTAAAGTAATTTCTTCTCTTGATGGTCGCAACCATCTGGCAAATAGTGAGTGATTTAAGGTAACCCTGCAAACAGGAAGTATATCTTTCACCAAGTCCATATCAGTTGTTGAGCAAGGAGGGACCACAGCAGTGTGGCTGCTTGTTGTTCATGCTTAATTAAATTTGTTCATTGACTCCCTCAGTGATTAAACTCTAGCGTATTTTCTTTTAACTGTGGATCATCTCGATGTCCAATGGAAGAATGTGCTGCTTTCAACTTGACACATCTCAAGCAAGGTAGCTCAGACTTTTTTCTCCCTTTTCCATTAGAATCCAGACCAATTAAGACTAGGTTAGTTAGTCAGTTAAGTTTAGATATTTTTTACAACCTAATTTCCAGATTTAAGAATTTAGTTTTGAGCCCAGTATCTCAATTTTTGATCCATATTGGACAAATCTGCACTTCACAATTGAGACCTATTAAGAAGGTTCTGTGCCAATGCAAGAAGTAGTGTGCTCCTTATGCAGCAACGCAGAAAATGCAACACATTCTCACTCCCATCGCATCAAAAAGCGACGCTTGGTCCGGTGTCTTTGGCGTTGGTTATTGACGCTCTGGGTCGGGACTCTTGCGTCACTATTTCACGCTCTCGGAACTCACGTCTAGCCCTTTGGCATCATATTTAGACATGCGTGGTCGGGGCTCTTGGCGTCACTTTTTGCCTCTCTGTGTTGGGCCCCCAAGTCCTGTGTTGTTTGACCAATCCAACCTCCTTACGCGGATTTTCGGTCTTTCATACTACTCACTACTGTTGTTGCTCTTAATATTACGTCATCTTACAGTGCCGCAGTCAAGCTGCTGCTAAGCCCAATGTGTTCCATACAGACGCTAAGGGGTGATTTTTGCATCGATATCTGACGCTGAGAGCCACTGACCAAGCGTCAGTATTTAACGAGTTGGGAGTGAGAATGGGTTGGAAAATCAGGGTAGGCAGGCGGGTGTGTAGCCTCGTGAGACCGTCCTGATCTCGCGAGCTCCAGTTTTCCACTCGCAGATCAGTCTGGCATCTTGAGATAGAGAAAATTTGGAGCCGTTCGCCAAACGACCGGGCCAATCAGCGTTGGTTTTGAGGTGGGTTAGGTGGTGATAGACTGCTAACCAGTATTTTCAGACAGCGGTAGCCCCAATTCTGTTAGCCACTCGCTAATGCTTTTTTTCTCTTGGATCCTTCTTTTGGAATATGGTCCAGGAACCTGAAATGGTGCCTTTTATTCCTAAATTCTTGTTACACAAACGGCAAATCTCCTTTACCGACATGTTGCTTGCTTGCAGGAGCTAACGCGCTATGCTTTGCCTGCAGCAGCAGGGGCGGGTTTGTGGTTGTATTTTCATACGCTTCGTGGATCTGATTGGTTGATTTGGCCCGTCTATCACCAACATAGGTGATAGACAGATGGTTCATCCAATCAGCTAACCAGTATTTTCGCCCCTTCCCAAAAGTTCTCCAACGGAAAGTTCCCAGATGGATATGCCAAGCAAATGCAAAGCAATCCATCTGGCAGAGTCAGGTTAGCAGGTGTGGGGCATGTAGCACTTCTGACTGGCAGGAGACCAGAGCGTCTCAGGCCTTCAATTAGCATTCGCTTTTTAACTAACCGTAACCACGATCTTTCCTCAACCATACCGTAACCATAGTTTATTTGCCAAGAACACTTTCCCTCACCGTAAAGCTGCACATCAATATTTGTAAATCACAATAGATTAAATGACTACCTGTACTTTTTTAGGGGTCACTCTTAGTAATGATTCCGGATGCGTGAATAAGCACTAGCACTTGCGTGTTTGCTAACAAGTTCACCATATCGCGAACTTAAAGGATAATATTATATGCCAATGCGGTGTTAACAGCTTGTTTCAACTAATCAACCAAAAACCACTTAATGCAGGTTCAACCATATTGTAGAAACTGTAAAAACATTGGCACTGGACATAGAAATGACATCAGTGAACATAATCTTGAAATTTCTGAATGTTTTTAACATTCTTCTCTTACAATTGACTCACACAACATAAAGGGGAATATACAATGTACATGGTACTCTAGAAGATAAAGAATGTACTGTAGGCATGCGTACAGGAAGAGTGGAATCTAAAGTAACAAATATATGAAGATAAAGTAGATGTAAACAGTAAACAATAAGTACCCCACATCATCTCCAGACTTCATCTGTAACTTGTAAACAAATTAAGACAATCAGCTATAAAACTGAAAATACAACATCATTTATGAAAGTGCAAATTACATAGAATAATAACAAACACAATCTACTTAGGTTAGATCTTCCTCCACAAAAGATAAAAGAAAGTATTCTTGCTATTAAGTGCGACAGGCATACCTTTGTTAGTGAAACAGAGGTTGCAGCTAACAACTCGTGCTCCATCAATGTCTGTGTTTGGTTGAATATGGAATGGACAGTTTGCCTCATATGTGGACGGAATGGCATTTTGTAACAAGGTTCGAGTACATACAGCAAATACTTGAAGCCAAGTTCCTCTACGAGTGAATACAGGCGCATTGAAGATGACATGTAAATTACGATTGCTTCAGTGATTTTTTTTGGCCCTATTTGTATTTGTATCTAAAGTCTAAATTGTTTTTGTCTCGTTCCAGTGATTGGCACGTCTGTGTGATGGTGAAGGATATGCGTTAGCATGTTAGATGTTTTTCCACTCACATACCCAACAACTGATGAACAACGCCAACACACAGTCCTCGTCTTATCCACCACTCTCTCGCTCATACTACTGTAAATGACTGGGAAACCAAAGTTTTCCCAAACTTGCGATCTTAAAGAGGCCCGTGGGTTCTCTGGGTTGCCACAACTCGTCATACTCGTAGTGCTATCTCTGACTCACTCACTGGACCTCGGCTAGGCGCAAATCAGAGCTTCAGAGCTAAGGCGGGGCTACAGATTAGGTGTCCCTAAAGAACCCGCACATCTAACCGTAGTTCCGCATTACATTAGTTCCGCTTTACATTAATTAATTTGCACACAAGTTTTATTTATTTTTATACCGTGTATTCTCTGTGTAAATTCATGCACCAAACCGTGACGCCCGTACCGTTTCAGTTCAATACGAATACATGTACCGTTCCACCCCTACCGCCAACACAATAAGAGCTGTGAATGCTATACAGCATGTTGAACAGAGAAAGCTACGAGCTCCTCACATGGGAACCAAACATAGAACATCAGACACAAGGGACTGAGTGCTGCTGATTTAAGCCAATATGCATCCAGAAAATTCTGACCATGTCGTTGCTAAGACGAATGATGCCCACAACGTGTGAAAACACATGTTTTGAAAGCTTACATCTTGATTCTACAAAGGTCAAACTGCATTAAAAAGGGTAAAATGCTTAAAATGCAAGTATATGTGTGTTGAAGGCAACAGACATTTGAAGATGACTCACGTTGTCACAACAGAAACGGGAGATTGGAGCAGATGCGTGCAGAAAAGAATGGCATTTGTACGGAGGTTTTTTGACATCCCAGTGGCCAGGTGAGAGTCCTTTTTCCTTGTGTTGACATTTGTTCCATATGCTTTGCAGTGTGCTGCAACTTCAATTCATCACATTGATTTAGCTCCCTCGTAGAATGGATACAATAAAGCTGCAAAAGTAGTATTCAATGAATGTAGTATTTAAACTGACTACACATGATCTCTACCAGTCTGCCGCTTAAAGTATTTCAGTCCTTTCATAACCCTGTATCAGCACTTGGTATTAACTTCAGTGTGTCAGTGAAAAGCAGGCATCCTGGCACCATCAAAGGAAGGCTAGGACTTCTGAAACCTGCCTGTCAAAATTCAAATGAACTCTTTGGGAGCGATGTCATTCATCTCTCCTCAGTCAATAGCTGGCAGCTCTGTCCCTCCATTGATTATCAACTGCAAGGGAGGCGAAGAGGGACGACAGGCAGGCCTTTTGTTCACTCTCCTGAAGGAGGACTGCCAGCAAAATAACTCTCCACAATTAAAATCAGTTGGAGTTTACTTTATGGTGGAGCCCAGCTGTTATCTCAAGAACCCTATGACAAGGAAACAGAAGAGGTCCAAATGCATAATTATGTGTATGGTGCCAAATATGGTTACCTGATTAATTTTTCTTGGTTCTTCTCTTGTTTATTGCTTCTTCCCTCATTCTTTTTTTCTGCTTGTTTAAAAAAAAAAATTGTGCAGGAATGGTTCGTCGTTTGTCCACAAGGCAAAGATTAGACTTGCATTTGTTTACAAATTAGAAATTACTTTAAAATATAAAAGAACTGATCCATCCACATCAACAGAGGAATTGATCATCTGACAAAGGGCTCTGGGGTTAAGTTTAAGGTTATAGGTTAAAGACAGCTCGGATGCAACGGCCAAGAAAAAGGTCAGTGCACTTGTTGCACTTTAACCCTGCAGGTGATTGCTCATCGTGATGAATTAAGTCTCCTTGACAAAGCAGGGAGCCAAGTGGACAAGGGAAAGGCCTGGAGACATGAACTTCAGCTCGCTCTGTCAACTTTCATAGCCTCCTGCAAAATGAATAAGTTAACAAGCTGTCACAACATTTGCAAGTGAATATCTGGCGATTTGGATTCTGAATGAGTCGCCCCGATTTGCCAGCGTTGTGCTGAACGGTCCGAACAATGTAATATGAACACAAATGGAGACGGTGAAAACAAACAAAAATATGCCGTCCAGTCCGTCAGGCTATTGCTGCAAGAACTTTCTGCGGCTACATGAATATAACATTTCAATCACACAAAAACAACCGATGAATGCTTCCACAGCAATGAGACACGGCAAAATGGAACTTGGAATGAGGTCAGATTTCTCCCTGCATTCACCCAGCGAGGCACCGTACCTGTGTTTAATGTGAGCAGTATACAGAAAGAGGGACTTTTATGGATAGATGCAGCAAGTAATTCAGGCACTGCACGGAACCTAATGAGGGATAGAATTCAGAGAAACCAATCTTTTTTTCCCCCATTGGTGGCGCCAGGTTCTCTCATAGAGCTACACTGCCCTCTTAAAGGGTCTGAGGGGTACTGCAGCGTAGGTTTGAATACACCCAGGCTCTGATAATGTCCCTTTGTGTGTATTCTAAAACATTAAGATTCAATCAAAGCCTCAATGTGTTTGCACCACTGACCAGTAGCTTTTACTGTCTGCATATAGGCATGTTGCAAAATAATAAACTTAAAGGTCTGCCATACAACACAGCCCTGAAAATGCCTGAGGGGAAGCCAAGGAAAGCACAAATGTGAATTGATCCCTCCAATCAACATGATGAACGAGGAATGCCAGGCATTCTTTCTGCAATGCCAGGTCTCGCTCTGCAGTATTGTTCATTCCATTGTGTTTTGGGAGAGGATTTTTGTCGATATGCCTTTAGCCATTAAGTGAGGCTTTGTGGTTATTTCACAGGTCAAGATAGTATTTACATGGAGGTATTTGCAGATGTCTTGCTGAAGTCTCTAATCGGATTCATCGTGCAAAAACAGAACGAGGAATGCAATCAAACATTTCCATCACACATAACTGAATGTTGGTAGTCTGCAATCTTGCATCTCAGTTTATTTTCATTTTTTTATAGACCGTAAATGTAGTGAGAGGAACAGTTTGCAGTTACTTTATTTAAAACCTGGGTTGCATTTAAATGGGTGGATACAAAATCTTTCGAAAAACATTTCAAAATGATACATATTGTAATTTGAAACGGAACATGCATGAAAGCCAGAGCTATGTTTTCTTCATCTGCAGATCACATGTATAACACAGTGTACAGTATATCACATAGCCTACATAATTGCTTTACATCACTGAATTATTCTTGCCACCTGTTCTGAGAAATACAGTGTTCACATCAAAACAGGTCAAACACAGTATGAGGGTTTTCTTCAATGTCTTAATTTAATAATGAATGCAACAGTTTTTCTTTTCTAGTCCTAACACTCTCTAGACAACAGAGTGAAACACAGAAGATGGTAACACCTGTACACTTTACCTCAGATTGCACACCATTGGAGGATCTCATTATATGTGTCGCCTTCATGCATTGCTTTATATACTCTACATAAACACTTTATTTTTTTTTTTTTAAATCTGTGTCATTGTTACAGCTTCACTGGGCTGCAGGGTTGTGTCTGCACTTTTAAAGGAAAGTAGCTTATAACAAAAACATAAGTTGTTTTTTGAGATGCTTTTTATGATCATTCATATTTTCTGATTTATGATCATTCAATTTAATCACCATCTACACTGTAGTATCACAAACAGCCAAACATGTTCAGTTACACTAAAATATTTGTAGGTTAGAAGGAAGGTGAAAATCCCTTAACTGACCCCACTAGAGAATTTCACAACTGCATGTTTAATACTGTTCACTTTGGCTTTCATTTGTGTTACAAACATCAGTTTAGTAGGCAGATTTCTTGGACAGGTGATGAATTAAGGCGAGAAACTAAACAGTGATCACTGATGGACAGGTGCAGAATGAAAAGTTAGTTCCATATAAGAATTATCACAATATTATCCATGGCTTGTGAGTGATGATCTAATTATTAGTAAGGAAGAATAATGAAATTAGGAAGAATCAAATTTATGCATGTATTTGAAATTCTGAAAGCCTTTTTTAAATATTTCTTACCAATGTAATGATTGCCCCCAAGACACAAACACAACAATTAGATAAGCAAGTTCATTTCTGATTGGTCCCAACTGTGATGGCCCCAACTTTTCATCCTACGGTCAGCTGTTCTGATTCCAATGCTGTATGTCGAACTTATAAAACAACTTTCTGCTCTGCAAATAAACATTAATATTTAAACTGTAAAGTCTTGTTAGAAAAAAAGTTTAATAAATAAAACCAAGGTGAGTCAAGTGCATCGTGAAGTGGCGGTGGTTGATCTGTTTAGTCTGTAATAGGAAGGTTGATGTGTACATGAGCAATGCTGCACCATTGATTTTGTGATTCCAACAGAGCAAAGCAATCGAAGGTTGTCGTTTTACCTTGTCAGAGGTCACGTAAACAGAGTACCTTTTCTCATACAGTTTGTCCGTCCTTCTCACGGTAATGTCACAGGGAATGATCCTTTAATGTTGATCAATTCTGCCAACCTGACACCATCATGAGAACAATTAACTCCTGTTCCAGCCTTGGAAGGAGACATGAGGGGAAAGCTAGTTCTGTGGACAGATAGGCTTTGTTCTGAGTGCTGGTTTGTGTGCCAACATTTCCAGTCTCAGTCCCATTCTGCAGTCCTGTGTGTAATGTGTCTGGCACTGTTATCAAGTGGGCTCCAGATTTCTATCCACCCCACTAGAGTGGCTTTCAAACTTCTCTGGGAGCCTGGTTTGTTTTGTGACCCACAATAATTTAATGGACTATTGTGTGGGCTTACGGAGAAAAAAATATATCCCGTTTTCTGGCTACTGCTAACCTGTAGTGTTTTATTCAGCTCAACACACATTGCTGTGGCCAGAGGGGGCATTGGCAACATAACATGGCCATACGTTTGATTTAAGCTTATACAGATTCATTCCCTGACCCAGTTTAATCTCCCTATGAGTCATCTTTGAGTTTCTACCCAAACGCTCTCGAGCGTGTTAGTTTTGAATGCAGATTCGGATTGCAGCCAATTGTCTTTGGTACTTTAATTATTATTTCCTATTACACACAAGTGATGACACTAGACAGCAAGAAAATAACGATCTCCAGATGTCCCTCAGGGGTGTGTTAATAGGAAAGAAAACAAAGGAAAACTGACAGAATAATGGACGGAAAGACTTTTACTCTCTTTTATTATATGATGAAGTACCACATCTTCACAAATGTATCCAAGCATTCACACACCATTATTTCCTAATACTCTCTTCTGTGTGAGCTTGGCTGGACACATTTCTCCTCTGCGTGGCATCTTCCCATAATCATCTTGTGCTCTGTGACTCTCTCTCACACACACATGCCGATGTGTGTGCAGAGTGGTCTGGAATATAGCAGAGTCACAACTGATGGAAAGACAAAATGAGAGAGAGAGGATGAGCTCACTCATCCAGGCCATCTCTGCCAAGACAAAACAAACCCTGAGAGTGAAAATCATCTTATCAGGGCGATAGCAGACAAATAAAGGGAGACTGTCAAGAAATTATCGCGTTGGTATTCAAGCCATGACTTGCTATGTCTTGTCACAATAAAACAGAGGGAATGCAAGCGGAGGCTCAGACAGAAAGAGAGAGAGAGAGAGAGAGAGAGAACTGTTGATCTGTTTAGCCGGCTTGCTATATGCCACTGCAGTGCATCTCCTCTGAAATGTCTGTATTTGAAATCAGCTTTATAGAGTAGAAGACACTGCGGAGCTCTGTGTGCCCAGGCATGCCTGACAGACCCAGGAAGAGTAGACTTCACGGATGAATTGGGATTGCTTACATACACAGCTACACACCAAACATTAATCACAGACTGCAGTCTTTTTCCAAAATTACAAAAAAAACAAAAAAAAAACAGTGGCGAATCAGAGACAGGTGCAGAGCTGTGTTGAAAGGCATAGGGCAGGACAGAGCGGGGACACAAAGAGTGGGTGAGACCTGGAGAAAATTAGGTGCAGTCTATATGTAGTTAAAGGTACAAGAACACTTTGTTTTGCCTTGTAGAAAGAAAGAGTGGGGCAGAGAGAGTGTTGCTTGCAATTTTAATGCAAAACACGGCTTTACTGCAACCTGTCTGAGACAGCAGGGACTTTCTCAAGTGGCGCTGACAGGGACCGTCTGTGAACCTGCCTGTGGATCATCGTAAACCCTGCACCTGCTCATGACTGTATCACGGCGCCCCACCGCTTTATATACTCATTGCATACGGCTCAACACATGCTGAATATATGCCCGATTATGGACCATAATTTATCATGTGTCCAGGGGTATTGATTGTGTTCTCATGGATAAGAAACATGCTTATTGAATATGGATAAAACATGCATATGCATTAGTTTGTCCACCCATCTAATTACTGAAGCCCCAAATAATCACAGGGGAACAAACAACTTTAATTAAACAAGACTTGTAAAAGCGTAAAAGCTCAGGAGATGAAGGGCAAAGTAAGCAGTCCTGCCAAGCCAAAGACATCTTTGGATGAGAAATGTGCACACCCGATCCCTTTTCTTCATTTGATACAGACCTTTTTTTCCTGTTTTCGCTCTAATCGATTTTCAAGGCAGAAGTGATTTGTAATTAATGGTGGTTTTGTAACTCATCTATATCCCTGAACCCTGACGAAACCGATCGATAGCTCTGCCTGTGGCCCGCTCTGTGTTCTGGCTCACTCTCTCTCACACACTCTGCAGCAGAACTCAGAGTTCCCTCACAAGTGGCCACGTGTATACACACACACACACACACACACACACACACACATACACAATGATAACCCATAGGAGGAAATTTTAGTCAAAGGTATAGTACTGTATAACCATTGTCAATTTTGTATGAGAACAGTTAATACAACTGACATTAACATATTATTACCTTATAAAGTTAAAAATGCAAACATTACACATTCAGTATACACTGAGCAACATTATTACACTTTTTGAGTCATATTCCTGGCCATCCAATTAATGTAAGTCAAGTATTTACTCTCCTTTCATCTTTGGTTTGGTCTTCAGCAACTCCAGAGTTTCTTTAGCGGCTAAATCCTCCACTATGTTCACCAGCAGTTGCTAACCTTTTTCATAAAAGAGGGTAAAATGCTGCGTAAAGCTGAAGGGAACTGCAGGGCAGGGTGATAATTTTCTGTGGGTTCAACAAGTGTTGCCTTTTATATTACATATTAGGTCTGTTATTGGTTATTTTTCCTCTTCAATAAAAATTTTGATCAGTGAATTAATTTATCATCCTTAACATCTAAGCCCTACTGCATATGTAAAAATTGTTGGATAAATTAGTTTGTTGCTCCAGAGGTGGCTGCGTGAAATGTATAAAATTGCCTCAAGTGATGTCACATGAGTCAGCAGTGCAGTCGGGGCTGAAGAAGATAAGTTTGAAAATGAAAAATAAATCTGGGGGTGTGGAGATAGAAAGAAGTGAGATTACCAGACTTATGTAGCCTGCTCCTCCTCTTTGCTTGAGGCTAGCGGGAATTGTGGGCAATGAAGGCGGCAGGTTTTGACAAGGAAGAAGAATGCACGCAACAAAAAAATATCTGCTGCCATGATTTTGATAATTTTTTGTAGATTGTCAGTCTGACAATGTCTTATAGAAATGCAGCACTCAATGGATTATAACTTTAACTCTCAGCTGAAAAACAGAAGTTTGCACCTCACTGCCTCCTTTCTTTCCTGCCGTGCGGAGATACTGTTGCATCCCTCTGCTCATTGCAGTGCTGCTCTTCAGTTCATATGCAGTAGGTCTCCCAATCTCCCAGCTCACTCCCTCCCTGGCCTCAAAGTCTTTTTTATTTGATTTTATGTCTCTTTCAGACAAGTGTCTTTCAATCATTCCCCTTAGGGTCATACCCCTGAGTTGTTCACATAAAGAACACTGCACCACACACTTCAGTACAAAAAAAGAAAATGTAATGCAGAAAGTAAAAGAAGAAATAAGAAGGCAGGATGGGGAGAGGGGGAGAGAAAGAGGGATGGGGGTTAATGACAGACACTAACCACATTTTTCCTGAAAGGTCACTTCACAGACGGATGGCAGCCCTGTGCTGTTCTGCTAATGTTCCCCCTCATAATAGGTTCGGATTTTCATCTTCCATTTCCTGTGTTTTGGGAGTCACCCATTCGTTTGGCACTGGGGAAACTTTCCCCTGGCGTTGACACAATATCAATCACGCCATGTGTCACAACCAAACAATGCAGGCGGCACCGGTGTTAATAACAGCAGCCTTATCAGATAAGACAAATAGCAAACCAGCTACCTCTTACACTTCAGTCTCCAACATGAAATGACATGAACAGGTGCGCGGGGATGACAAAAACAAATTGGAGGAGAAGGAATGTGTGACAGGAAGTGCTATCACCTTGTGTTAGGTCCAGGAGGAGTGGCACTGTATTCAGTTGTGTCAGCACTCCTATAGCTCACAGACACACACAGATCCACACACTCTGGACGGCTGCTAAGGAGTCTGAAGAGCGGGATGAGGTTGCTGTAAAAGCAATTTCCTCATGAGAGAAAGGTCTCATAATTCTTATGAGACAAAGCATTTGGGATGTTTGGGGACAGATGGGAAAAAAAATCGTACGAAATTCAGCAATGTCCTCATTCACTGCAATTGTGTTTTCGGTAACCTTTTCTCTCGAAAGTTTCTCTGATGTATTTCCACTGTTTTTGAGGGACTTCACATTAATCACAGCTGACAAGCAGCAAAGGATTTCCTGTTGACGGCAGTGTTTCAAATGTGGAGTGTGCCTACAGGCATAATATATTGCGGCAGCAACAATACATGTATCCAGTCATCTAGTCCACTGCACGCTTTCTTGAGCACTTATCACTGATGTTTCAAATGCACAACATTTCTTGTTGTATTTGCTAGATATCCATCTGTAAAGAAAAGAAAAAAAAACATTCTGTGCTTTGTTTTGTAGCTCACACTCCTCAACAGAGCATGCTTTCTAAACCTAAAAAAAAATTTAACTTATTCTGTAGCATCAAGGAGAATAAAGTCAGCCGAGCGAAATACATAAACAGTAGCTCGACTCTGCTATTATGTCCAAACATGGGACTGGTTGGCCGGGCTGAGGCATGACTCGAATGAAAAAATGTTTGTGACAGATGAAAATGCTGGCGCAGAGCACAGCCAGGGACTAGCCTCTGAAGTGGTGATATTTATGCCTCTTCCCTCCCTCCCTCCTTCCCTCCCACTCTCTTTCTCCCTCTTTCTCTGTTTTGGTTGCAAATCACAAACACAAACAAACATGTAACACTATCACTTCTCTAATTTCCCAGCTGTGCCTTTAGTTGTTATTGCAGTGTCTTGAAATTATGAATCAATATCACTGGCTTTAAAATCGATGTTTGGAGGACCATTGCATATCATTTATCTCACTGAGTCATCTTGCCTTTTTATCTAAGCTGTAAAATATGTTTATATTCAACCAGTAAATAGAATTCTTCTTCTATAGAAATGTAAACATAAGCAATTGCTTTCATTTTCTATTATTCAGTTACATTGTGATCAGTGATCAACGTAGCACAAAGACAACATGTAACCATGTGCAGTGCTGCCATAGAAGGTAGTGGTTTGAATAGTTTAGTATTGCAAGTTTTTAATAAAAAGCCAACCTTTAGATTAACAAGGTAAACTATTGTGTTTAATATCAAGGAACAAAACATCCACAAACAGGTATAGTGGAGAAAACAGTGGCACTAGAAAGAGGGTCACACATGTTTGAACTGGTCTGAGAGAAAGAAGAAAGTATGGTTTGTGATCAGCAACCATCAGCTCAACCTCACGCTGCACTCTTCTCTATTTATCTTTCCTCATGTTACTATGTTCTTGTGCAACCACTATGTTATGTGGAGCAACACAACAAACACTATGAGGAACGGAAGACTCTTTGCCAAGGGTTAGGATTTAGATTTGTATTTAGTCAGCAACTGATGTTCAGTTTGTGCAGTACAATGTTGCATTTAATTCTAGAAGAAATACACATTGAATTAATCCAAAGCTGCTGGAGCATCTGTAGTATAGCACCACATATTTATTTATTTTTTTTTCGTTTTGTTGCAACACTGACACATAATCATTAAGAATTTGTTATGGCAAAAGTTAGCAAACAGTTTACACATCCAGCATCCAGACATATTCATTTGGAGTCGCGTTTCTAGCCGTCCGAAGATATAAATTGAATATTTATTTTCCTTTTAGCTCAAGTTTGGTCTCCATCAATTCCTGAAGAAGTATCTGTCTCTTCAGCTGCTAAATGCTTCACTATGTTCACAAAAATGTTTCAAAAATACTGATTAGTGCAGCTTTAAAAATGCAATAATGCCTTATATTTAAAAATGAGTGCAATTACATAAAGCTGGACACAGTATTGTGCATACGCATGCAAAATCTAAGTTTTGTCGTGTCCTAAAATAGGATGAGTGCCTTTTTTTTTAAAGTGCATATGTATATATGAATAATTTAAAGCTTTGGGCTGACGAGATTTCAAAGGTCTGGTAGAAATAGATGAAAATGCAAAACAAAAAATGTAATGAACTCTTGAACATTTGAGGTTGCACAGGGAGGGAGCTGCTGAGTGGGACAAGCAGATTGGAGTCTCTGCTCTCCTGCACTGTCAGATGAACGCCTTTCTGGGCATCAAAGACACCTGCAGCAGCAGTGTCTCCAGTGATAAAGATGCCACTCTCCTTGCTTTTCCCCCTTCTGATTTTAATTACAAATATTTATAAGCAGCTTAACTGCATGGACAGGGGTTTTTCTTTACCAGGCGAGGGTGTGGGGGTGTCTGGGTATCAACGCAGCTGTTGGATACGATAAGATTATTTACCATTTTGTTGTTGTTTTATTTGTTGTTTTCCTGTTAATTATTCATACTCCCACACGATCATCGACTCAACTTTCTCCTCCTCAATACGTTAAATGGGGGATAACATAGCCTAAGTAAATGGAAAAATAAAAAAATAATGAATTAATAAATCACACTCGGGATAAACATTCTCTGTGAAAAGCTAGAGGGTAAACTTGTCTCCCTGAAAATTAGACACTTGTCTTGTGTGTCTTACACTGAGAGAAGGTTTTTGCATGTCAAATCCTTTAGGATCTTAAACTCCTTACTTAACAACTTTCATCTTTAGATTTTTCATCTCACCTTTGCGCACATTGCATTAGGCATAATGCTGCATGGCTTAGAAGTGTTCGCCTGACAACAGGTTTACTTTAGGAGACCTAATTTCACCAAAGGTTTAGAGCCTGTAATAAGAGAACGAGAGAGACAGGCGGGGAGAAGGGGGGAGAAAGTAGAGCACACTCGTCTCACACCTCAGTACTCTAACCTTCATGGCACATTATAATCCAAGAGAAGTGTGGAAGTCACCTTGTATGAGGAGAATGTAAAGGGGAGACAGGCGGCGGTGGGTGTGTGAGAGAAAGAGATACAGACAACACGTGTTTTTCTGTTTCAGTGCACTTCAGAAACTTGAGAAAGCAAAATACATTGTTTTCCAGTGAAACAGGCTAACAGGGGTTGAAAGATGTTGGGGGGGGCGGGGGGCATTTATCTGATTTGGTTCAGATCTCGTCTGACTAAGCAGTTCCGCACACTGACTGGAAAGTGTCTGTGGGATACTGTTAGAAAGCCAATAACTCAACACCTCCTGTAATTCTTTGTTTTTTAATCACTTTATGGATGTCAGGAAGACTATGGCGGCTGAGCCATCAGCTAATAGGAATCATGGTGAAGAGCTTGAACACCGATCTAAGTAGTGACAGGAAAGCCCATTGCAGCGCTGAGTGGTGACGTGAAGAAGGTTTATTCTCGTTCCTGTGTTCGGAGCCACAAATGGGAGTGCAGGAAGGTTTAGTTTGTTTTCAAATCGGAGGTGGACAGTAATTACATTTAGTCTCATTAGTCGTTCCCCCTTGACTCTGCGTGGTCATCAAGGTAATGTATGTGGCCCTTCCTGTTTGGGCGAAAATGGATTTGTGCTGCATTAGTTGATGAGGAAGATAAATTACATTATGTCCCCCCAATGTGATCTTAATGTCAGTGATTCTGGGATGGATCAGCCTTGTGGACTGGTTCAGACTTGTTAGCATACACTGTTTCACCACTCTCTCTCTTTCTGCAATAACACAGAGTACAGAGACAGGGGGAGGGGGGAGGGTGGGGGGGGCAGGCTGCTTATCCTTCAAATCCTCATTTCAATGAACCTGAAATAGTCACTCAGAAATTCTTTTCAATTCTGACTTCAATTTGCGCCAAACAGGACTATTGATGAGTTGTTACAGAGGCAAAGAAATGACGGTCACTGAATTACTCTGTAAGGCACAAGGTTTGAATGAGTGGCACAAAAGGTGGAGAAAAGGCTTTTTGGAAAAGAATGAAAAAGATAATATCATCAGCAGTTTCATCAATTGGTGGGCTGTTGAAACCTCACCGTGTCCTCTCGCTATCTATCAGGGAAAATAGATTGAGGTTTGCTCTTCTATATTTCTCATATCTAACTAATATTATTTGTCTAGTTTAGTGTGGAAAGCATGTGTCGCAGTCTAACAGAGGTCTCCCAACAGCAAGGGCACACACAAAAAAAAAGTCCTGTGTAGCCATGCAGCCGTTTTCTGTGATCTTGAAAATCTCTGAGGAAAGAAGAATGAACTATGAGTAACAGCAGCAGCCAACAGTCTTTATCATTTGGCCTGACATTTATCAAGACACTGATCACTGCCATATCTGTCAGAGCCGGGTGTTAGGGGTAATTTGGGGTTGAGCATTAATGCAGACACTTTGACATTATTCGAGATTGCGTGCAGTATGCTTGTGTGTGTGTGTGTGTGTGTGTGTGTGTGTGTGTGTGTGTGTGTGTGTGTGTGTATCTGTGGATGTGTATATGGGTACAATGTTATTGTGTTGTGTGATTATTGTGCATGTACCCAACAAAAGTTACATAATTGTTAACTTTAATGTCTGTGTTTGCCAATATAAACTGGTGCCATGTCACATGAAATGCACTGTATCCAGTGTACATACGCTGTAATCAGTAGGTATACCATAGCATTAGAAAACATAATATGTTTTAATGGCATATTGAAGTATTACTTCAACATGTCATTATTACTTTATCATGCCATTAACTCAGACTCAGACATTAACTCTTTTTTGTTGACAAGTGTGCGAAATGAACCTCCAGACTTGGTCCACGTCAAAGTCCAAGACCGAGAACAGTTGAGTCGAAATGGTACCATGACAAAGTGAAGTCTCTGTCTGTTTCTTGGTTTCTTAGTTTCTTAGTTTTTTTTCATTTGGCCTGATTCAAACTATTAAAATAACCCAGATCATTCAGGGCAATCCTTCGGAGCTAAACATTTGATAGAAGGTATATAATGAGTGGTATAATCATTGCTGTAATGGCATATGACTATAAATTGAAATTTCAACACAAATCCTGGTCATCCTCTAAGTCAAGGTGAGCACATGTCTGTTCTCAGGTTGTTTACACCCCTAGAGATAACAGCTCATGACAACTTAACGATTGGTTGCATTGGTTTATGTTATATTTCACAGACTGGACTAGAGCATAAAAATGTTGTTGTCAGTGTTTGGGACCAACCATACTTAGTATAAGCACATAGTGAAGAATCTGTCAAAGAATTAAAACAGCAAAAACTCATGAGTGCTCTGATGATAACTAGAGGGTTCAAAATGTCTCCGTTTACACAATGCAATTAATATTCTTTATTGTAATTGCCAATTGCTACTCCTTTTTGATGCAATATTGTAAAACACAAAAATATCAAAAGTAAAAGATACTCATTATGCAGAATATATGTATGTGTATATATATACTGTATATCATTTTGTTTTAAATGCTCATCATAGGCTTTTAAAAATCTTAATCTTTTTATGAAAACCAATTAGTAACTAGCTGTCAAATAATGGAATAAAAGGTGCAATGTAGCATACCATTGAACAACTAAAGTAAACCCTCAGAACTGTAGTGTGTGATAGAGGTCTCCATTCACCAAAAAAAAGAAGTCATGCATAGACATGCAGCCATATTCACAAATTAGTTAAATCCAGAAATTGGTTACTTTCCACCACAGGCATTCTGTAATTAGAGGAAATAGACTACTCCTTTCTGGCCTTTTTGCTATCGCAGGTGTGCCCAGAAAGCAGTAATGTTACCATTTGATTCTCACAAAAATCTGAGATATTTGAGAGTTGTGAGTTCTGCCTGGGGAACCATAATGTGTTTATCATCCTCTACTGTTTTGTTTGATTTACATTCTGTTACCTTCAAGGGAAAAGATACGGGGATGAGCAGGAAAAACTAGGCCACCAAAAAAAAATTGACTCAGTGCTTAGTCAAGACCTGCGATTGTAATATGTGAGACAAGACCAGAGTTAGTTTTGATTCAGACCCAAGGTCTTGATGAGAAACATGAAAAATATAATAGCCAGAGCGAAATGTTTAAACCATGCCCACCTGCTTTTATGGGAAATGATTTGTTTTTACAACAAGTTCAGAAAACCCATCTACCAAACAAGTCAAAATATTGCAAAACTATGTGAAACTATGAGAGTTTCACTGAGACCCTCAAGGGATTACTATTGGTCCCAGAGCTTTCAGCCACAGGTTTACAGAGCAAATATGTGTCAATTGGGACCAAACCAATAAAAACAGCTGTTTGGGAAAAAGCTAATTCCAAAAGAAAATGAAACATGTAGCTTTAGGTCCTTCCACAATTCCTGAACATGGTATGAGAAGCAGAAAACGTTGTAATTCACCAGGATGGCCAACTGTAGTAAACAACTCTGTGAAGTAAATACACACCAAGTCAAGATGTCACAAGTTCTCAATGAAACACTGTCAATAACAGCACTGAAGCACCAGTGAGCACGAGACAACATCAGTACTGTGACCGTTGGATTATGGTTAAATAGGATGATGGTAAAATACTCTCACACTGAAATAGATATAGAGGATAGCTGTGAATGTGTATTCTACAGCTACACTGTGGAGCTTTACTTATCGCTCTGTGGATCGGTATCCGATGTATGAACGCCGATCCATTTCTGGTTCTTTATTTATTGTTATAACATATTTCTGTTACACAAGTGTGGAGCGGCAAGAACAAATATATAGGAGCCACCAATTTTGCAAACTGAAATTAAATAGATTATGTTAATTAGGTGATGCTGCTGCCTGAAACATACATTTAGCATTTATCTGTGATGGAGATGAAGAGAGGCTTGTCCAGACTTTGAACAGGTTCTGACTGTAACTCCGCTTTCAAGGGATATTGTGCAAAAACAATACATGAAACCGTCAAAGGAAAGCTGTGATGGAGTTCATGTTGTTATTAAAGAAAAAGCTATAGTTCATTACAACCTGGATTTAGTTTTTGGCATAACAATGTAGCCCACTCACCAAAGTAATTGCTGAGATCTTGAAACATGGCGACATCGCTGACAATAGGTCCAACATGGCAATGAAGTAGGATTGGGCATCAAGAACCGGTTGCAACTTGAAATCATTTCAGAAATTACGATTCCAAAGGAATGTTTTTTTTCGAACGGAAAATTTGGTTTTGAATCTTATTTTCAGTTACAAATTTATGTGCAATTTTTGGCTTCCGTAGCGGCCACCGTACTTCCAGGCACCTGTTGTGTTGCAGCTATGGAGCACAGTATGTAAAGTGTGGCTTTATTTTACATTGAAAAAGCCCAGTAAAACTGTAAATCACACTAGTGTTGTTTTCGTCAACAAAAATTATGACTAAATATCATTGACATTAGCTTTAGACTTTAGCTTTAAACGTTAGCCACTGTAGCTGAAAATGACTGAGAGAAACGTGTGTGACTAGCGTGTGTGAATATTTGTTTGTGAGAGAGTGTAAAGTGGGTTAACATGTGTGTGTGTGTGTGTGTGTGTGTGTGTGTGTGTGTGTGTTTGTTTGTGTGAGAGAGTGTAAAGTGGGTTCTTAGTTCCTACCTGACTGACTCCATGTGTACTAAGCATCCCTTGGCCAAATAATGTAGCTAGTTTTGTCATTCACATAGCAATCACACTGACAACTGAATTTGGCATCAACAACGTGACTTTGAATACCTTATTCTAGACCAATACATACATTTAAACAAATGGTATTGGCATTAACATGCCTCCCGAGACTACTGTAGACTTTTTTTTTTCTTTTACAGACAATCAGGTCACTCACTCAAAGGTTGATTTACTATGGTAAAAATCATAGCAAGGATTTATGCTACCTAATATTTACAACAGTTAGATTTTCCAGAGGCTGCATCTGTCCTGACATTGTATCTTTGTGTGCTAGATTCCAGAAATAGCACCAGTGAAGCAAGTCCCACCCAAGAAGATGGACAAGCCAACTAGTGGTCAGGATTTTTTGGGTGAGGCTATTTGCACCCCTGGTACAATTAGCAGTGTATGCTATTCGTACCCTGGTGCAATTAGAAATAAATGCTATTCGTACCCCGCCGGTGCACACAGCAATGTGTTCTATTAATACCTTATCTGGTACAAATATCAATGTATGCTATTTGCATCCCTGTGCATTTACAGTACCTTGGCATATATTTGCACACAGTTATCCATACTACTCATGTATTACACCTTTTTGGAATATTATCGCCCTGACATTCTTACCCTAACCATAACCAATCCCACTTCTCTTGCCTAAACCTAACCAACCCCACCAGAGCAAGCATATTCATGAGTCTTCCCCTACCACCCTGCAAAAAATATTTTGCGTTCCCCACTAACACAGAACGTTTAGGGAACGTTTAGGGAACGTTGGGGAACATTAGTTTTTGGTTTTCTAAAGGTTAGTTTGAACCAAACCAAAAACTAATTTGCAGGCCCTGACTTGCGCAATTGCATGCAAATTATCTAATCCAAAATGAAAAAAACAAGATCGCCTCACTGGGGAATAACCTATGGTACTAACTAACAAACTAACGGTTGTATGCTTTCACTGAAGACAGAAAGCACAACTGTAGTATCCATTTTCCGCTAGAAATTCAATTGTTATAAACTTTAGAGACAAAACTTTCCTAATATGCCAGTTTCTGCAGTCATGGAAGATGAACTTCCGCCATGATTTCGGTGCACGCAAGCAACGTTTTTGTTGTTGTTATGTCACAGCATGTGAATAGCTCAGCTGTGTGGCCGAGGCTATTCGTACCAGGGGTGCAAATAGACACTCCGGGATTTTTTTGCCACAAGGTGGTACAACTTAAATGTATATATTTTTTCTGGCATTATCATGTGATGCTATTTTATTTATTATTTAATTTATTGTTTTTATTTAAATTTGTGTGTGTACTTCTAACATGTTTGGTTGGTAAAATAAATATGTTGTAAATTCAAATCAGAGCATCTTCCGTGTCTGGAATGGATGTATTCTTGAGTCTATAAGGTAACAATAATATAATAAGATAACCTTGTTTGAAATGGGTTTGGCTAAACATTTTTGGTTTTGTCTATACTACTAGGTACGTATACTATATTGACTGGGTTAAATAGAATTGCAAAAAGACTAAAATACAATTTTCATTGACTAAAACTAGACTAAATGTCATCAGTTTTAGTTGACTAAAACTAGACAAAAATGACTAAAATGCTCAGACTTTTATTGACTGAAACTTGACTAGACTAAAAAGAGTATGAACATGACTAAAACTAATAAAAACTAAAATGACAGCTTGACACTAAAAGTAAAATTAAAACAGGCCGCCAAAAACAACACTAAATCACACTTGAATCAAAATGGTCCTGTTTCAACTCCACCCCACAAAGAATCGTAATCGTAAAAGAAGAATCGGAATTGTAATCAGAATTGTTCAAATCAAAATGATGCCCAACCTTAATGAGCAGTCAGATAATCATGCAGGTTGTAAACAGGCCGGTAGTTTGCCATATTGGCTAAAAGAAAATTGGTAAATGCACACCAATTAACCTGTCAAACATATTTTTTTCTAATTGTTTAAACAGTATCAACATCTTTTCATGTTGGCCCTTTATCCTCAGCTTGAACTATGCAGCACTTTTGTTTAAAAAGAACATTACTAATCAGGTTGTGACTTGTGTCTGCAGGATACAGATCAGGATTGACAGCAGAGAGAATCTGCACATGCTAGATCAATTGATTATGCAACATCACATTTTTCTGCAAATATAACTGTCAAAGTGTGTCTGAATAGACCATACCATCAATTCATTTGTTACTCCTATAGAATGTCACAGAGTGACGTAACGCTGACACTATTTGTGCCTCCCACGAAAGTACAACAATAAGTTAATTATACACATGTCACTCCTAACCCACTCACATGTTGTGTTTTGAATGTTTGCTGTCATCACATATAATATAATTGCTCACAATAAGTTCAGAAAAGTATGGACCAAAATTGACAGTGAGTCACAATGATGATGAGAAGACTGGGACATATTTACAACAGAACAGGGAGGTCTGACCAGAACCTGCTGAGCGTAACAAACAACAGATCAATCTATGAGCAACTTTATCACACGCTTGAGTGCTTTTGCAGAAATTTGCATTGTGTGTGTATGTATATGTGAGAGATCAAGATTTCAACAAGTCCTCCAAATTAAACAATAACATTATTCATTTTGTCGTATAGACTGACACATGTGATCATTTTCCGATCTGACGCCCCCACAGACAGGATGACAGTGTTTGTTTGTGCCTTCCAAAAGAAATACAAATCACTATTGATCACTATTGGGAAAATACAGTTGTTTGATCATCTTGAGTCAATTAGGTTGTAGGGAGACCTCACCCCAAAATCAAAAATCACATATTTTTCCTCCTACCTGAAGTGCTACTTATCAGTCTAGATTATGTTGGTGTAAGTTGCCCAGTGTTGGAGATATCGTCTATAGAGATACAGTATATGCCTTTTCTCGAATATAATGGAACTAGATGGCACTCGGCTTGTGGTGCTCAAAGCGCTAAAAAAATAAATTTGAAACACTCTTTCCAGAAATTATGACCTGGTTACTCATAATAATCCACAAGCCTGGTTGAGGGAACTATTTTTCGTTTTACCACACTACACCCACCGGCCGTCTCAACGCGCAGAAGGAAGCTTACTCATGGACGAGAGGCTCGTGCTTATTAGTAAGTTGAATAGATCGATACTACTAGCTCACCTGAGTTATAGCTAACGCTACAGCTCAGTCGAGGAGGACGCCATTAACCTTTAAATCTCACGCTGACTCAAGCACGAGCCTCTCCTCCATGAGTACGCTTCCTTCTGTGGGGTAATACGGTTGGAGGGTGTATTTTGGTAGAAAGAAAATAGTTACTACATGAAACTGCTCACAGCCAGGTCTGTGGATTATTTTAACAACTTAAGTAAGCAGGTCATGATTTCTGGAAAAAGACATTGCATCGTTGAGTTTTTCAACTCATATTTCAACAATATTTTGGTGCTTTGAGCACAAGAAGCCATGTGCCATCTAGTTTAATTATATTGAGAGAAGGCAGACATCTCTGTCGCCATGGTTACAGGTATAAACACTTGGTTATGGTTCGGGAACGAACACGCTATGGTTAAAGGAAGCTAACAATGAGTTTAAGGGTTACAATACAAAGGTTTACATTTCTATTTTTTTGGCTTTGTCACCTGAAAGTAAAAATGTTGTTTTGAGGGATTTCCTGAAACAACAGATACAGTCTTTTTTTCTTGCACACTTAAAAATGATGGGTTAAAAATAACCCAACTTGGGTTGTTTTATAACCCAACCGCTGGATCACTATTGCACCGGACCAACAGTAGTTAATTTGACCCAGCAAGATGGGTTGCTGATTTTTAACCCAACAGATGAGTTAAATATTCTACCCAAATGCTGGGTCAAATTAATTACAATTCTGGGTTGATTCAACTACATATTTGTTATATAGTGTACCCAAATGCTGGGCAAAATTTATTATAATTTTGGGTTGATTCAACTACATATTTGTTATATAGTGTACCCAAATGCTGGGTCAAATTAATTACAATTCTGGGTTGATTCAACTACATATTTGTTATATAGTGTACCCGAATGCTGGGCAAAATTAACCTATATGCCAGATTAATTCTAACACATTACAGTACAATTTAAGAAAATAAATTGCAATAAAACTGTTAAACTACAAACCTAGAACAGAATACATGCTAGATGTATGCATATATTATTTAATAAACACTTAAACAATACAAAAACAAAACAACATAATGGAATCTTTGAAAAAAAATTATTATATCAACAATATAGTGGAACTGGTGCAGTTCATATCACTCAGGTAGGAAAAAATTCAGAGCAAAACAACAATTACGAATGAACTGGCTGAACATTCAACAGGTCTATAGTGAACAAATTCAAATTCCTATTAAAAAGCTGCTATTAAGAGCCATTAGCTCTACTTGCAAGCAAGTATTCTACTTTGAATAAACTTTACCATTTTAGACTCCCCTCCTGGCATTTCACGTGACCAAGTTTCAAACAACTTTGATGCAGCATCCCCATGCAGGACATGCCTGTGCAATCTATAAAATGGAAAACACATTTTTAAAACCAATTCAATGTGGCACACTAATAAAACATTATAAACAATGCATCCTTATATGTAAGATCATATTTCCCTATAACTACCATGCCTTTGGTCATTAGGTGAGGGAACTCTTCGAGGATCTGATCGATGGTCCAATTGTTGTCCCTAATCCACTTGGCCCTGTAGACTGCTGTGTTCGGCATGTAGGTCTCTATCTGGCTGAGGGGCTGAGAATTATTTCTCAACCATTCTTTAAGCTGTGACCCATGTTCGTCTGATATGGTACAGTCTGTAAAAAAGAACAAGAAAGTTGTCATTCACTGAAATATGCATGTTTTGCTTCATCAAATCATTTTTCAGTTTAATAATTACCTGGTATGAGAGCCCTTGCTAGAGCGCCATCATCTGGTGTTTGTGGTGGTGTCTGTGCCGTGCTCTGCGACCTGCTGGTTGATCTCAGCCGCTTCCTGACGTTCCGCAGCCTTTCCTCCAGGAATCCAGTGGCGGCTCTATTCATCTATTGAGTCACTTTGACATATTACGTGGAAGCTATTGAAAAAAAGAGGAAATTATATTTCATAAGAATTCATGTCTGAAAAGGGCTTTAGTAGCAATGCAGACTTGATATGCTGTGGATGGGAAAACATATTTCTTACCTTTTAAATCTTTCGACAAGGTCTGGCACTCTGTCATAGTGTTAATGACAAAGCTATCCGTTGATCTGAAACAAACACAAAAAGAGCTTAAGCAAAGATACAATTGCTGTTGTATTAACTATTCAGATATCACCATGTAAAAGCAATGCAGACTAATAGCAGAATGTAATCCAATGTGAAGATAACAGCCATTTTATTTAGCATCACAATCCTCCCTCTCTACCAATTCATATGACAAATTGCATGCATGTAAATTGTTTTTACCTTTTTACAAGAATATTTGTGGCTGCTCAAAGCATAGCCTTCAGGGCACAAGTGTCAGTATAACAGTACAGCAGTGGTTCCCAAACTTTTTATTATATATTTCTTAACCCTTAACTCAAGTGGCCCTTGTCGTTTGCCAGGCCGCCATTTTAAATAAGCATTTGTTCTTATCTATTGTGGGTCACCACATTACTTAAATAAATGCACATAAATGCATTTAGTCAGACATATCAGGTTATCTCACTGTTTTAACATACTTTAATCAGTCATACACTGTTATGCCTTCACATTTCACATTAAAAGCTTCAAGGAAAAACAAGCGCGTTCATTTACAGCCAGTTAAAATAATATAGCTAGCAAAGCAACTAACTGACAGCCAGTTGGCTAGTAAACTATCTAGTATATCTATATAGTTTGTTAACTGCCGAATTACCTGGCTAGCTTGAAACTAGCTGGCAAATTAGCCTGGTGAACTCAATAAACATGACCATATGCCCATGGGCATTATGAATTTGTTTCATTAATTCATTAATATAATTCAGACCAAACGGATAAGCTGTAGGCTATACATGCTTCCATGATAACGGCTAAATGGCTAACGTTAGCTAGCTACGTTGTTAGCCTAACTAACCAACTAGCCTCACAATATAAAGATAGTACTTTAATAGGTAACGCAACACAGACAATGTGAATTAGACATGTAGCTAGTGTACACAAACCTTTTATTATGTATTTGCCTCGTTGGATGACCAGACTGGTTCTCTGCTGTGACAAGCGCTCGGTGTGTGGACTCTGGTGATGATCTGATGACGTTCGAAGCACAAACAACCCAAGTGCTGGGTCAACCGATGTATGTTGGGTTGATGGATTTTGACTCAACACATGAGTTGCACAAAATAACCCAACTTCCATATAAATAACCCATAATGGGTAAAACATTTCATAACCCAGCGGTTGGGTAGATGAAATAACCCAGCATTTTTTAGGGTGTGGGAAGTCTCTGAGATATAAGAGTAGACTTATTTTGAGGCAACGTTGTTTGGGCTGGCAGTGTCTTCGTGTAGAGCATCCCTCGTTAATAGTGATTCATAAATGGAAAAAGACGGCAATTACTTCATCTGGTTTTGACCTGTTCAAACATTGGAGCCCACATTAACTAACATTAAGAGCTTAGAAATAAAAACAAAGGCATCTGTATTGTACAAGTTCATCATTTATTTGGAGAAAGAAAAATAATTATCATTAAGCTTATAAATAACAAATGGAGCATGGCAAACACACAGGATCTAAAATTCTTCATTTGTCAAGTCCTTTTGAGAATTTAGCACTGATGATATCTCAAACTCAATAGGTTCAGCCCAGAAAATACCTCCAGCACTGTTCACACTGGACTGTGGGTGGATGTCTTGCAGAAAATGGACAGAAAAGAGCAAAAAAGTCCCTTTTTCTTTCAAGTATTCTTTTCTGCTCTCTCCTCCTTGTCGAGCTCTAGCCAGAGGGGGAAAGTGGCTAGTGCACACAGGAGGGCTATAATGTGGTTTCAGTGTCTGGGCCCCTGTGGTATGGTATAGGTGGAAAACCTCTCAGACTGTGTTGGCACATCACTACTCCAATTATCAACAGCAGGAGTGCCCTTTCATTTCTATTACATCTTTCTTCCGTTCTTCTTGCATCCTTTTTCTGCTATGCCTGCGCTCTCATCTCTGCCCCGGACTCCTTCACCCTCAACATTTTTTTTTTTTCTAATCTTCTGCCTCAACAATCATACTTTCTTTCTGCATTACTTTACTCGGCCCGGCCAGGATTCGGCCAGGAAACACCACTATAAATGGACGCATATTGGACTCTGGAGATGATAAGACAGGAGAGGATGTGATGATTCAACTCATCTGTCGCAGAGTATCACTAAAGCACTGCAATCCACAGGAGAACTATACTACCACATTCAAGTTGGGAGTCTCTAATCAGAAGACCAGTCGTATTGATTTCCTTCTTCCTACTTTCACATCACAGGTCTCTTCCTCTTCTATTCCCTTCCCTTTTTATTGATTAATCTATTTGTTTCTTTCGTCTTTCATTCCAGTTACTTTTTATCTGATCCAACAACCATCTTCAAGTTTTTCTCATTTCTCTTTGCCCTTCATCTGTGCTGCAACTTTCTATCTTATATGTATTTAATTTAACATTTTATAACATGTCTGTAAATTGATTAGTGGAAGATAGTAAAGTAATGGCTGATCCTGAATCACCATTGTTAGATTATTACCTAAATCATAGATAGTTGTAGACACTATTCATCTATTACATTTACCTTATATTAAAGATTCCATCATATGAAGTGTGGAATTTCAAGACACTTGCATTGACGATTTCATACGTAGGCGAGTAAGATTTTGCACTGATATGAGTGGGACATTTTTTCCTGGGTGGCAAGGTAATGCACTGTTTGGCAAGTATACAAATCAGGTATCTAGTTCACATTTTCTGCTTCACCAAATCAGATAGAATGATCACCAGTCATATTTGTTGGAAATACTTGCAGATTCTAGTGAGTGATTTATTAAAGCATCCCTTGGTGTGACGAGAGCCACCATCCCTAGAATTACCTCGTGATACCTGAGACATTTGCTTCTATAACCACAATTTCAATGAACACAGCCAAGCTCCTTGGGTGGATTGTGAGGTCCTTAGAGGATGAACTTTACACTTCATGTTTTTGATAAAGTCATCAAGACGGAGTAATGCTATAATGATTAAAAAAGCTCATATGAGAATATGATGTCATCGAACAAATAGTTTGACACTTTGCTCATTTGCTTTTTTGCAGAGAGTTTAATGAGAAGATCAATACCACTCTCATGTCTGGACAGTACAGAGCTAGAGCCAGGCGTGGTTAGCTTAGCTTAGCATAAAGACTGGAAGCAGGGGGAAACAGCTAGCCCGAGTCTATCTATTCAAAAATACAATTAACTTGTATCTTGTTGGTCTAATTTGTGCACAGAGAGATATAGATTTTGAATAGTAATGGTTCAGCCTTTTTTAATAAGGGCATAATTCCATAATTAGTGAATACAACTTTGTGAACACATCAAAGTCGTGCGAAGTAAACATTGGTAGAAAGAAAATGACAAATGAATGAAAAAATATTTCTGGAGGATACATAGTTTACTACTTTCTCCTTTCTTGTATAAACATTTCATCACTTTCAAGTGTAGTTTGGTACATGACAAAACTACAAATTATTTAACGTTCAGAAAACATGCTGGGAATTCCAATTCACAGTCTTCACTGTGATTCAACATATGTTGGTGTAACCGGACAAGTGAGGGGTGTCAGCTAAATTGTATTACAGGTAAAAATGTCGATGCCACCTTGGGACTTTCACCCAAGGAATATCCAAAGCTTGGGATTCAAACCCAACTCCCTACTTTTAACTACTCATTAGTTTTTATACAGTGGTTCCCTCGAACACAGGCAAGTCCACAATTAAAACTTAAAAGACGTACATTCAAAAAACAATAAATAAAAATAAATAAAATAAAAAATATATATATATATATATATATATATATATATATATATATATACATATTGAATTCAAATAATCAGTAAAAATATGTATATTTTCCCAATAGTGATCAATAGTGATTTGTATCACTATCGGGATTAATAAAGTTTTTTCAATTCAATTCAATTCAATTCAATATATACATACGTGATCGCGGTTCTCTGTTCCTCTTTTAAAATTAATGCGCTGTCGATAGCTTCTATACCAGACACGATGGCAGCCATCTTTGTTGTAACAAATTCAACACAAGCACTCTTTGGTGACGTGGTTGATTACATTACTATTGATCATCTGTCCACCATCGTATAAAGCCCGTCCTGACAATTTGATTGGTCCGAACAGCTCTGGTTTGAGCCTAGTTGCTCCACAATGGATCAAGTCCAGACCGGACTTCCCAACCTCAAATGTTGGTGGGGTTAAATTTGGCTGGCATCCAGGCTAGTAATACAAGGGACCTCAGTCTGGAATACATTTTACGAGTTTAAATTACATATTTAAACAAAACAAACAACGTCATCACAACCTGACCGGAGTATGCTACATTGCCTACCTCACAGGGATAAACAGGAAATGGTGCAGAGTAAACTTATGGGGTTTACTCATTGACATATATAAAATGGACCAACAGATCCCATTGCTCTGGACAAAGACCAGTGAAGCCTATTAGAAGCACTTTTCCGGTGATAGCTGAGCGTTGTAAGTCTTCTGGTAGCTGTGCCAAGAGAAATCTCAATAATTCCCAATCTTGCAGAGACAGACATAGGTATGTAAGGAGATAACATAGGCACAGGCTAATTATTGCTAACTAAAATGCTAGTTAACATTAGTAATTAAACTTAAACAGCTAATGTGAGTCAACACTGTCTGCAAGCTTCTCCTGTAATGTACGGTAATTTCTCTACTGTGCGACAGTAATTTGCATGGTTATGACACAATCGTTAGCCTATTATTACAAAAACGTTTTCTACGGAGCCATAACGTGAGGTACAAGGTAATGGAGCCTTTTATACATTGTGATGTTTCTTTAGAAATAAACAATGGACAAATAGAGTCTTTAAACGCTTCAGATGTAAAGTTATTTGCTGTCAAAGTAACGCCAAAAAGAATGGCAGTCAATGGAATGCTAACAGGAGGTGATGGCTTGTTAGCATCAAAATGGTGCAATAGGAGCTACACGTTCCGAGGAGAAGCTTACCCCCTTGGGTTTACTACCGGTCTTTATTACAGAGGGACTGATCTGGAGACTCACAACATTGGTTTGTTGTAAGGGAACAGGTGACCGAGTTAGCTTGACAAGGTGGAATTTACCTGCTGGTTACATTTGCAATACAAATATGTCCAAGTGTGTCTGCTCCAGTGCTCCAGTCCCAGTCATAATCCAACAAAACACACTTTGTCCTCTGCCCTAAAGGAAACAATATCAAGTGCTCGAGTTGGTATTGTTAAACAAACACAATTCATAATTTTACCAATGACTGCATGCTCTGAGCAGTGAGTGATAAAATAATAAACTCCTTAAAGCTGCGGAACTAAAAGACATGATTCATCATTTTGTTGATCCTGCTATATTTCTCTTTACTTGCCCGCTGGAGAGACTTTGTCTTCCCATTATAATTAGCATCAAGGCTCCCTCTGTCTAGAAGCCAGCCAGCAAGGGCACTCAGGGATGTTTGAGTCAATATCTCTTCTCTGCACTTTTTAATACAGAAGTGTAGACTGACTGACAAGTCATTTCAACAAGGCTTGGTTCCCAGATCCCTGCACACAGTGGAGTCTCTTTTGGAGGTAACTGACACAAAGCAGCTGCTTCAACTTACCTTCAACACATTTTCAAGGACTGACAGAAACTTTCAAAACCTGAAGAGTAAAAAAACATGCACCCATTGACAGCTAATATAGTTTAAAATAGCTGTAAATGGATGTAGATGTGGAATATTATAGATTGCAATTTTGTACAAATTGTAAAAAAATAAAACAAATCTTTGGGAACTCTGACAGGTGGAACTTGACTGTCTTGCCATTCAATTTAAGCTATGAGTAAAATAGTTTGAAAATGCTGAACAAAGAAATAAAATATATGATGACTGAACAAAAAAAAACTTTCCAGACAGCTTCAGCTGATGCTTGACCAAAGGTAAAAATGTATTCTGCACTGTTCTTTGTTTCATACACAAAATGAGTGTACAATAGCACATAACTAAAAAATAATATTGCAAAGGTCTGTGAATTGCAGCGGTACAACCGTATCTCCTACAAAAATACTTTATGTAGCCTTGTTTTGCCATATACCTTTGGAGGAATTAGAATAATGTAATTCCTGCCTGGATTATGTTCAGTAACAATGTTTTATCCAGTAGGTGCAACATTCCGATACAGAATAGAAGGAGGAATTTTGAGACAGGATTAGCTTGTAGCTCAAAGCACAGCCTCACAGAGCTGCTGGCACAGCTGTGTAGTCTTTTCTTCTTAATTTTGTATTTAATTCAATCTAAAGGTTTCCTTGTTGTTACATTACTATATTTATTTAGCTAACGTGTTTGTTTGTAAGTGACTTACAATCAGGGCATTCAACAATGTAAATATGACCCAAAAATCGTAAAGAATCATGCAAGTACATCAACTTCATCATATAATAAAGTGCTACATTCCTCCTAAATTGACAAAACTGCTGCAAAACATATTTGCTATTGCAAATTTAGAAACTTAGGTTGTTCAGCAAGTACAGTGTAAAACTGTAACTATAGTAACCAGATATAATGGAGACAGTATCTATCGTATCTAAATGGTCATTTCAAAAATAAAGACATCTTAGCGTCTGGTCCATCAATAGTGAGATAATCTTTAACTTATGCAATTTTGTGTGTTTTTTTGTTTCCTGTATGGAATCAGTAAGGAAAACCGTTATCACTACTGAAATACAGGTAAGATACAAAAACAAGACCTACGATCATATTTATCATAACACCTGAAGCAGAATCCATCCTTTATCATCAACAGAACTTTCACAGATTTAAAAAGCGTGTCTGTGATGTCACAGTAGCCAAGCAAAAATGGCTCCACCCCAGTGATATGAAATTCTCAACCAGTACCCAAGCCCTGTTTCTCCGCCGCCTCTACAAAGATGAGGGTTCAGATAATCACTCAAAAAGTTAGAAGCGAAATGTTCAAAGTGATTGAAACTGAACACTTTGCCCTTTAGGAGACGAATGAGCCCAAATCACACGGGAAAAAGTAGCTCACGTTTTTTTTCAGAATTATTTTGTAGAAGCGTTGCCATTAATGTTGCCACACCCTGCATATTTCAGCTATCCATGCATGCAGTCTGTGCACTCCTGATGCTGTGATGGGACTCCTCATGCAGCTATGGTCTTCTTTGTTTTTGTCCATCCTGCCACTATAATGTATCTGAGAGTATAATAAAAATAAATAACACAAACATGCGACTTCACAGAGTTGTAGTTGTTCAAAGGTAGCCCCAGGTGGAGCAGCCCTCCCCTCCGAAGGTTACAGAACAACAAGATTAAAGAAGCATCAGTTTGCAGCCTTAAATGTTTGGCATCTCTGCGGAGAAAATGAGGGAGTGACCGGGAGAGAAAACGGGAGCATTTGTGAGGGATAGTTGAAGAGGAGGAACAATGGAGTGAAACGTGAGAGAGATATTGGGAGAGTTTGGTGAGACATTTAGGAGGAGACGACAGTGTGATGATGGGTGAAGAGGCAAGTGATGGATGAGACAGTGAGAGAGAGGGGGAAGCAAAAAGGACGGGGGAGAGCAATTGTGCTGTTCTTGACACCTCCACAGAAAACACCTTGGCAAGCTGTCAATCAGACAGACTCGCTTGATTGATTTTCTCCACTTTTCAATCAGCATTTCACTTTACGTCCCTCTCTTCCTGCCGAATGCCAACGTTCTGCTTCTGTTACGTCCTTTATGCTGCACGCTAGTGCCAAATGGTGACTGTCGCGTCAGTTGTCCTGAAGCAGCAACATAAATTAGGTTAGAAATGAGAAATATGGTCTTGTTAATGTCACCTCTGAAAAACTAATCAGGGCAAATTTACTGTTTTAACATGGGGGTATGTTCAATCTGGGAAATACTGTAATGGGACATTCGAACTCCCCTGCAGCAGCTTAATAGCAGGAGGGTCTTCAGAGCATTTGGTGATAACTATATTCAGAATTATTACACCGCTTGGCTCAATACTTGATTCTGATAAGTCAATCACGGCATTCTGCGGTCTGCTATTTCTGTATAACAGACCCTTGCTAAGTATAACAGCCTAATGCCATGGACGGAGTTCTGATCATAGACACTGGCGAACCATTTTTAAATGCACCCTCAGGGTGGAGGAAACAGGGATCACTCGCAGCACTATTGGCAACAGTGCAAACAGAGTATTAGTTAGCTTCATCTCAACAGGGCGACCTGGATTCCTCCATAAAGCGGTGCTCATCAGCGGTAAAGGTTGACCATTCCGACTGGGACGCAGGCGTTATCAGCGGGTAACCTCTGTATGAGTAGCCATGTGATAAACGAGATAACGTAGAGCGAGTCGATCATTATCGCGAATTGAACCCTTTCAGACTGATTCAAGACATCATCACCCTGTTGGGGTTCTTATTTGCAGTAATGGCTCACTCTTCATTATCCCTTACATAAGATATAAAATGACTCAGGAAAAATTCCAAGGAACAATTAAGGAACAAATTAGGAACTGCCGGATAATTAATGTACCACTAATATATAGTTGCTAAATGTGAACGCTTGTGTTTGGTATCATTACCTTTCCAACAGCTAAACAGGTGAATCTAGATTAAAAAAAATGTACCCTGGTCCGTACTATATTTACTTAATGCTGTGTGTATGCTTTTAGCTCTGTTTTGGTCTCGACAGACTTCTGAGGGAAATATCTGATTCTTTAGCAGTTTAATGCTTAGCTATGTTCGACAGCTAGTTGCTAAATTTGTCTGTTAGGCGTTTGGTACTGGTAGTGGCTTTATCCGAGGTTGTTTGGATCAACACAAGATCAGAGTCGTGAACCAAAACATTAAAGTTACAGTCAGTAAAATCAAACTGAAAGACGCAAACCTCTGAGACGTAGAGTTGAGGGGAACTGCAGAATCAAGCTACTTTTTACTTAGGTGGTTACATAAATAATCACTATGATCTACTATCATCATCAAAATAGTGATTTATTTATATATAATAAGTAATTAACATGTAGTATTAGTTCTGTGCCACTTGGCCTAACCAGACTTCACTTGTTCAGAAAGTGGTCAATATATAAAGTCATACATAATTAAGAATCATTACATATTGTGTCATTTACAAAGTATCTTGAAGTTTGATCTCAATTAACCTGCTGCACTGCATCAAGAGTGCAAATACAACCAAACTAGCCCCATAATACCAGAAAATCATTTTTGCATAATATATCTGTCACAATATCATGCACAAAATATACTGCTGAGCAACACCACGGCATGTATTGCTATGACAAAATGACAGTCACCTCCTTTTGATAGCTTATAGAACAAGCAGATTGTACAGTAAGTGCACCTGCTTCGCCTCTGCAAATAAACATACAGGAGAGCAAACTTATAAATCAGAGTGCACAAAAACAATTTGCAGAGCAACCTTTACGTTTCTATCTAAAAGGTTAACAAGCAGGCAATAAAGCCTGGGGCAAAGCCGCTAGGCTCATTTGGAGAGCAACGAAAGCATGCGGTGTGTTGCAGTGACACACCTGCTATACTGTATATCTAAAAAAAGCTCTGCAAAACTTCACCGTCTTCTTCAGTCTATGTCTCAGACTGGGGATTTTCTAAGGAACAATAGTCTTTAATCTTTAAATGTGTCATTTCATTTGAATTTATGCAGATGAATTGCAGCAGTGGGACTCAACGCCCCTGTCAGTGTCCACTTTACATTTGAGCATGCTGACTCAGATGGTGTGCAGATCTCTGGAGATAAAAAAAAAAAAAAAAAAAAGTGACCGTGGACACTGGAGGTGTGTCTGAAAGACAGAGCCTATTGATTCCATGTGGATGGATGAATAGATCAAACGCTTTTGCTTTTCCTCATCTATTCCCCCAGCATCCGTGAAGGGCAAGGCCAATCAAAAAGTCACCGATTGTTTTGGTTTTCCAGTGAAATAGTGGGGCAAGTGGACGCAGGTTTTATATTAATCAGAGAGACAAATGGGAGAGGGCATGTGGGAGGCGTCTTGGGAGAGAAATTCTGCCGTTATAAAGAGCGAGTGGAAGTAAAAGCAGGCTAAGAAATAAGAAACAAAGAGGAGCAAATATGAAATAACTGTAAAGCACATGACATGGCGCAGTTTTTAATGTAAAGGACAACCCCCCACATGAATATCAGCTTGCACTGCTTGAAAAAAAAAAGAAGAGTGATGGATAGAGAAAACTGAGAAAATGCATGCGTGCATTGAAAAAAAGGAAACAGAAAACAGAGAAGGTGCGAGCAGAGAATGCGGGAAATTACTCGAGAGAGATGTGAAATTTGCCCCTCCACCAGCCGCAACAACATAATAAGGTGATAAAATCCGACAGCTTTGCTTGTTACTTTAGCTATGACATCTATCATTCAGCATGCATCTTCACAGCTTAGCGACGTGTCAATCACGCTATCCTTCTCACATCCCACCAGTTCCAAGACTGTCCAGAAAGTGAAATCAATTATCTTACCAGCCCTTTTCTTTCCCCCGAGCTCTTGACCCTGTTTTTTTATTTTTATTTTTTTTAACATTTACCATGAATATGAATTTGATGTAGATTACATTCCTGATTACAGAAATGGCGTCTTCCTTTTGCAATGTGAATAGTAGGTAGATGTAATCGGCGCCCGGTGGATAAGGGGTCCTTATTTAGTTTGTGAGTGAAGATAGCAACAGGGAAATGAAAAACCCTGTCTCATTTCCTGTCTGCTACAGCCGCTATGAGGTTTCAAAGCTTGAGGTTTCATGTTACTCTGGTGATACATATCGCTCAGCCCTTAGACTTCAACCGTAAACCAAACATAAAATTGCTTTTTTCAATTTCTCTATAGGCCACAGTGAAGGCCTGTGCTAAAGAGGGCTGGTGAAGGGGGCCCATTATGCAAGGAGCATTGCATTTCACAATTTCCTTTTGTCCTTAGCGTGGTGGCCAGGCCTGGAAGTCTCATACACCAGGGTCACACTGATAGCCATGACTCCAGGCCTAATTAGTCCAGAGGAAATATAGTAGCATTTATTGCATTTTATATCCTGTCTGCAACAGATACAGGCTTCATAAATATTGTAAGTTCCAGATAGCCAGACGGTTATTAAAAATGAAAGGAATGGTTGACCTCCAAACACACCATACATTTCCTCTTGTTGTGCCTTGCACTGCGCCTGCATGTGGCCTCCCAGAGAAGAGAGGGATGAGTGTACCTAGAGGAGCTTCAGCATCATGTCAAGGATCCTTCGCTTGACATGATGCTGAGTGGCTTGCAATGACTTTGCCTCCTTCTTCACAGACAAAATTCAGAAAATTAGACAAACAGTCAGTGCTTCCATATCAAGTACAGGATATGTGTTGTCACAATGTGCACGCAAAACAAATTCCAACATGACACAATTTCATACGATCAACCTTAAAAACCTGGAGGACATTATACAACATCTGAAAACCTCCTCCTGTTGCCTTGATATTCTACCAACGGGTGTTTTCAAAAATGTTTAGAATTGTTTGGCTTCTGATCTTCTACAGATTGTAAACACATCTCTGCTCTCAGGTATCTTCCCACAGGCCCTGAAAACTGCAGTCATCAAGCCACTCCTAAAAAAGAACAATCTAGACACGACACTAATGAGCAACTACAGGCCAATATCAAACCTTCCATTTTTAAGTAAAATCATAGAAAAAGTGGTTTTTCAACAACTCAACCTTTTCTTATCGCTAAACAACAGTTTTGATGCCTTCCAGTCAGGTTTTTGACCACACCACAGCACTGAGATGGCTCTTGTTAAAGTCTTTAATGACATCCACTTAAACACAGACAGTGGCAAAATTTCAATCTTAGTATTACTTGATCTCAGTGCAGCATTTGATACGGTAGACCATGACATATTGCTTGACCGATTGGAAAACTGGGTTGGTCTTTCTGGCTCAGTACTAAAGTGGTTTGAATCCTATTTAAAGAATAGGGACTACTTTGTGTCTATAGATAATTATACATCTGAGCATACAAATATGACGTGCGGAGTTCCCCAAGGCTCAATTCTGGGGCCTCTTCTGTTCAACATCTACATGCTTCCACTGGCTCAGATTATGGAAAACAACAAAATAAGTTACCATAGTTATGCGGATGACACACAAATTTACATAACCTTATCGCCAGGGAACTATAGCCCAATACAACAATTAATTATGTGCATTGAACAGATTAATGATTGGATGTGCCAGAACTTTCTTAAATTAAATGAAGAAAAAACGGAGGTGGTCGTTTTTGGAGCAAAAGAGGAACAATTGAAAGTCAGCGCTCAGCTTCAAACGACAATGTTAAAAACAACAAACAAAGCAAAAAATCTTGGTGTAGTCATGGACTCAGACCTAAATTTTAAAAGCCACATTAACATAATTAAAAAATCAGCCTATTATCACCTTAAAAATATATCAAGGTTTAAAGGGCTTATGTCTCAGCAGGATCTGGAAAAACTTGTCCATGCTTTTATCTTCAGTAGACTTGACTACTGTAACGGTGTCTTTACATGTCTCCCTAAAAAATCAATCAGACAGCTGCAGCTGATTCAGAACGCTGCTGCTCGAGTCCTCACTAAAACCAAGAAATTGGATCACATCACTCCAGTACTGAAGTCTCTACACTGGCTTCCAGTGCCTCAAAGAATTGATTTCAAAATACTTTTACTGGTTTATAAATCATTAAACGGTTTAGGGCCAAAATACATTTCTGATCTGCTACTACATTATGACCCATCCAGACCTCTCAGGTCGTCTGGGACAGGTCTACTTGTTGTCCCCAGAGTCAGAACTAAACAGGGGGAAGCAGCGTTCAGTTTTTATGCTCCACATATCTGGAACAAACTCCCAGAAACCTGTAGGTCCGCTGCAACTCTCAGTTTTTTTAAATCTAAGCTAAAGACCTATCTTTTTGATGTTGCTTTTCTTTAAATAATCTATTTTATTAACTTTAATTTCTTATACTGCACTGTAACTTTTATTCTTATACTGCACTATCAATTTTATTCTTGTCTTTTAATGTTTTGAATTTGTTTATTATTGTTTTTTAATTGTTTTCTAACTGCTCTTTAATGTTTTATGTAAAGCACTTTGAATTGCCCTGTTGCTGAAATGTGCTATACAAATAAAGTTGCCTTGCCTTGCCTTGCCTTGCTTCTTTCATTTTGCTCCAACAGAACTAAAGCTTGTTTTTACAGTAACCTCAGCCCAGCTGGTGCGCGTGTATGTATGAAATCGCCTTAACTATTTATACCCGCTGGTGGTCACGACACTAGTTGCAGTCTTTTCCTAAACAGCGGTAGCTCTAATGAGCAAAGACTACCGACATTGCTCTTTCTACGGATTAGAAGAAGAAAAAGGTTAACAATGGCAGAACTGGCAGCAGCATTGCCGTCATTGCTTTGATTTGATTCGATGACCTACTTCGTTGAATCAAGCCTTTCATTCACCATAAAAGAGCTCATCTTAACCCAGTAAGTTTACCATAGAGACTTGCAGTCACTCTGAGATTCCTGGCATCCGGTTGTCGGCAAACTTGTTCAGGCCTCCTGTTTCGGCTTTGATCGCACGGCATAAATCCAGCAGGATATTATGTAATTTTGACGTCACGATTGCCTGCGCCAGTCGTACAATCAGAACAACCAGATTGCGGAGAGCTGTTGAACCGAAGTACTCACCTACCCAAGAACATTTAAAAAAAAAGAAGTTGGTATAATGGGCTCAAAGAAGATTTCATACTGCTAAGCATTGGCTGCCTACCAGGCGCCAAGTCTTTCTGTAGGAGATTGAGAACGAGAGGGAGGTGGATCAGGCGAGCGACAACGGTTCAGAAACTGTTTCAGTAGAACTGCTAGCTGAAACATCGAATTCTGCTGCCCAAAACAACGAAAATCCTTGGCCAATAGTATCATCATGCAATGCCAGATGTGCCAAAGGTGACTGAACTGGCAGCATTCAATAACTCCACATCTAATCTGCGGAAGCATGTTTTGTTAAGTATTTGTGCATTTGTACTTCAAACAAAGTTTTCATGGCTAATAGCAAATTGCCAATTAGCAAAACAACATGTTTCGTGGCATTGCAAATTTTTGTCTAGCACTAGCAACCCGAAGGACAACGTATGTAGGACACTGTGGCTAAATTAATTCACATACATCTAATTAGCTCATACGGGCTACTTAGGTGTGTAGAAGCTAGCTGCTAGTCTGGGCTGTGAACTAGTCTCGGTTGAACAAATAGGCTATGCCCCACCAAAATTGCACATCAAATCACATCACATGTACCAGCAGTGTGAATGGTAAAGTGGTAATTTCACTTGTACTTGAGTAATATTTCATCAAAGTATTTTACTTGAGTACAATATGTTAGTACTTCTTCCACCTCTGTTTAGGTCTACCACTGTACTAAGTACAATACCCAATAGCATGACTGTAGACTCTTAAGCCTCTTTCCTTCTGGACAAAAACCCACTAACATCTGTCTTTTGTCTATAGTTGGAAAGGTATTCGGCATTCATTTCCAAACAAATGATTCTGCTGTAATCATTTGTGACATTGAACGTGACACACCAGAAAAAACTAACAGAAAGGCATACTCATCTACAGGCAATGAAAAAGGAGTCTGTTGCCTATAAATGCATATAGTAATTGGGTGGGAAAAGGGTATAGGCCTAGGTCTTGTTTTACCCACTTGTTTTTGTCTTGTTTTGCAGATAGTGGTTGTAGATTTGCCTCCCATCACTGATATCAAGTGTACTGTCCTGAAAAATACAGTCATGCATGGCTGCACAAGGTCAAGAAAAGGTTGTGTTATATGTCAGTGCAACAACTGCTGTCTAATCTCCGTTGATCCACGTTAATGACCAAACCTTATGCTTATGCAAAGGTCAAGTTCATTACAGTTAATGCAAACTGCAAAAGAAAAAATCAAAAAGTTCATATCTCATTAAAATCCTACCATATAAATCATCTGGCAATAGCAACAAAAAAAAACATTTTGGTTTTTTTTTACCACCTGAAATGTGCTGAATAAATAACTACAGCCTGAACTTGAAATACCCTCCCTCTGTTGCTTTTCTGCCATCTCCCTACTGTCCCTGTCCTCGTCAGGATTTAAGCAGGTAAAGTAGAGATGTGGAGCAGTACAACCAAATTGAGTTTCCGGCAGCATACATGGAAGTGTACAGCGGCAGTCTGTTTGTCCCCTTAAATCCCACTGATCCGCCACAAAATCTAGCCTCGAACACAGAGGGCTCTGTCTGGGGCCCAAGGCAAGCCCTGACAGGTGGTTCCGTCCTGAGTATTGGCAAGGTGACTGTCTGCCACAAAGGGACAGTGAGGGTATCTACTAAAAATATTTCTCTACAGATCCACACATTTCTCTTTCTCTCTCTGTGTATTCATAGGATGACATGATGCATTATTATCATACATTTTCGTAACAGCGTCATTGAGTTCCAACATAAATTAGAGCTGCCTGCTCCAAAATATGTAAATGTGTTTTGAGGGAGAGCTAGTGGAGAGTATATCAAATGGCACAAACCTTCTATGTTCACATACATATCAACAAGAGTTAAATGACGTATCCGTGAATCACAGCCACCACAGTCCATTTATTTAAAGCTTTTGAGTGACATGACAGGCCAGAAAGGTCCATTATGACAATAATGCAAAGCTCACTTACACCAGCAGGGCTTCTCCTCTATCTTTAAAGCTATGAAATGTACTTACAATTGCAGCTTTTTAGACTAATTGCTTGGTTGTCTTCCTCTATTTGTCTAATAAGTGGAAGCAAAGTCGAAGTTCCGCCTTATCAGGCTTTCATACACTGAGTGTAGAGCTCCCTGCACACTGAGAGTGTGTATGCTCACACATGTATAGGGAGCGTATATGTGTGTGTCCAGGCCATGTGCCTGAATGTGTGCGGGTGTTCAGTGTTGCAGAAATTTGGTGGTCTGTGTGCAGTCGCCACCATAACTCATTAGTGCAGTGGGACCATTGGATGAGGCTCAGTGCCTCAGATGTGGTAACAGTGACACCCACAGGAGGAGAAATATACCTTCCTGCCAGAGGGAAACAAATTCCAACTACCTCCACTGATTATACCCTGGGTGCAAGCAGTCCATGGAGACATATTGGGCAAGGGTAAAACAACAAAATATTAATGGCACCAATTTTTTATCCCTATCTTAAATAGGCCAGGAGAAAACTTTCTCAGCAAGAGTATTACAAATGGCATGCTTTGACTGTGCACTCCACAGTTCTGTGTACTGTACCTTACAGTACACAGAACTGTGTGTCTCTCTCTGCACAAAGCAAATATGTTCTTTCATTTGGCATCAGGGTATCTCTAGAAGAGAAAATTGCCACAGGATGATTCTTGTGATATCTGTCATCGTTTTACATTATCTTGGGAACTATAAAAATGATCATCATCCATAAAATATTTTGGCTTACAGGGGACAAGTGGGACTGCAGTATATTGGAAGTGTGTTTGCTAACGTAAGCTGGAGCTCAAGGCTGTAAACATGGTAAGCCAGACCCTGAGCTCTGTCTCTGGCCCAAAGTAGGAAAATAAATGTTCCTCTAAAATTGTGGTTTCTGTGTGCTCTACACTCATGAAATATAAGTTGTTTAATCATTTTAATGTACACAACAGACCTAATTAAATGAGACATGCAACTAATTTAATTATTATTATTTTTGTACTTGAGTTATTTTATTCCCTATAGAAGGCAGCAGATCAGTTCTGGAGCCAGAAATATATTTATATTATACACATGTAAGCTTATAATCAATCAGGTTTATCTAAAGTGGGGGAAAGTTAACCTGACTCCGCCAGATGGATTGCTTCGCATTTGCTCGGCATATCCATCTGGAAACTTTCCGTTGGAGAACTTTTGGGAGATACTGGTTAGCTGATTGGATAAACCATCTGTCCATTACCACCTATGTTGGTGATAGACGGGCCAAATCAACCAATCAGATCAAACTCTTGCCAAAGGGTTGTCGGGAGAGGAGCAAAAACATCTTTTCCTCCGAGAAAAGCCTCCAGTGCCATTTTTTGCTCTTCTTTCAATGAAGGAATACTTTCTAATTCGGATAAAACTTGCGCGATAGCTACGCTCATCTCATCCGTGGAAGCTGCTATGTTGATTAGACTAACAGTCGCTTCTCGTTGCGTCACACCTAAACCCGCCTCAAAACCAACGCTGATTGGTCGGTCGCTTGGCGAACGGCTCCAAATTTTGTCTATCTCAAGATGCCAGACTGATCTGCGAGTAGAAAACTGGAGCTTGCGAGATCAGGACGGTCTCACGAGGCTAGGGGAAAGTAGCGGTACATACTCAAATGGTATACTTTAGGTACAATTCTTAGGTAGTTGTACGACATAAGTATTCATCTTTTATGCTACTTTATAAGTCATTACATTTCAGTGGGAAATAATTTCCTTTTTACACCATCATGTTTATTTGATGATTTAACATTAAGATTTTGAAAAACTATAAGCATATGAAACGGGATGCATTGCTTGACACTGGAATACTAGAATATTAATAATAACCCTAACCTCAAACAGGTACACTGTTAAAATGCCTATTGCACAATACATCAGTAACAATATAATAATGTAACATTAAGTTTGAGTACTTGTGATATTTTAGGCACATTTAGCTGAAGATATGTGTGTATTTTTACCTAAGTAAAATTCTGAGTGCAAGAATTCTGTAATGGACTCATTACAGTTGTCATTTTCATTGTGGTATTGCTATTTTTGCTTAAGTTAAAGGGCTGAATTTTCATCATCCCGGATGCACCATTCAGTATTTGTACTTGTTTGTTTGTGTTATTTTGTGTTATTACATACATCAACAAAGGATCTGGGATAGCATTAGGCACATAACAGTAGAGAGAAGATGAAGTAAAGTGAATCATCTGTCACTCTGGTTTCCATCTGCCCATGAAATAGACAAATTATTCTGTCTTGCGTCCAGGCCTGAAATCCCACCTGACAGGTAACTTACAGTCACCTCTTCTGTCCTCAGTCTACATGTTTAGGTTCTGTATGTCATCAGAAACATCACTTTCTTACCTATTACCATGTTCCTCATCTATTACCCATCTGGCTAAGTGAAAAAAAAGATATTATGTTGTCAATTTCCTGTGAATGCCAAATGTTGCCTGTACAATTTCAGCTGCGTACTCTCCAGCTGCTGTCTGCTTGGCAGTACATCGAGCTTAATATAACTGGCTAAATGGCCGTGTTGCTTGTTGGATCAGGGTGGAAAATATAGTATTGTGATAGTCCAAGGCCTAGTGTTTCTCAGTGGTAGGAAATGTAGAAAAACATCCCAGCAATTTCAGCCCATCATGGAAACGGTGCTAATTATAACCAAACCCTGCTACTGCATTGCCAGAAAATGAAAAACTGAAAAGACATTTGATTATTTTTCATTTTATTATATGTTTTTGGCATTCAACACAGTTTCACAGTTCAAAATATTGTTTGTGTGAGTATGGGTCAATCATTATCTTGACAGTGGTCCAGAGGGACCAATATACATAATTAAAATATTAAGTAAGTTTGGTTCTGAACAGTAAAGGAACAAAGAGTGTTAAACTATGAGCAGCTGTGCCAGATGGAGGCCTTATGTCTGTCTTCTGTTTGATTTGCTCTCTCTCAGCCTTATCACCTGGGTGTTACTGTTGGTGCCCCACTAACAGTGCACCTGCAAACAGCAGAGAGGGCAGACAGGGGCTGGGGGTGCCCCTTTTATCTCAATCCTCATCGCTCCTGTCGGGGTAGCACCAACTGAAAGCTGTGGTCATGGCCCTTACTTCTCTACCACCACAGGCAGCGGCACCACCTGGGGGGAGAATGAGCCTGTGCTTTAGGACCCCTACAGCACTAAAGCCTATTTATCTATGTGAGTCACTTTCTCACCTATATAAACAAAAACAGTTGTAAGCTAATGCACGTCAGAGCAACACTGGGAGAATATCTTAATATTAGTATAATAATAGTATATTAAATAGACAATCAGTGGCATAGTCTTCAATAAAATGGGCTGCTTTCATTAGTAGCATGAATTTATAATGTCAGATACACAGATGACCTTCAGCAAGTGTCTTTGTGCAATTCAGATGTAAGTCATACAGGGATATTATACTCAATCATAATACAAAATGTTGCCAAAGAAACGCGTCAATGAGGTGTGATTTTCTAACTGCTTTGAAGGTTTAACATAACCCTGAAAAGGTCTTGTCCTTTTGGTCTTGCTCCACAGTGCCATCCACCAATTAAATGTGAGGTGACAGGAGCAGATATTAAATATGCATCACTTCAGACTGAGTACGCAAATGTGAACACATTCTTCTTAATATTTTAAAGCAAAGTAAACCAACCATTTTCTGGATTGTGAACTCTTGCCGAATCCTGTCACGCAAGCTTAGTTTTTCTTTTTAGCACAAACACTCCATTTATTTTTCCTTCCTCTCCACTCAACAACACAAATACATACTGTATACAGGCAAGCACACTTCCAGGCCCATAAGACAACAGCATCAGAGAGTGAGACGTGAAACTGATGACACATAACAGAGAGCTTTTGCAACCTATAGCCATCTAAGGGAACAAAACTAAATAAGGCTAATAAGAGTGGTAAAAGTCACTGCAGGGTCATTATTATTAAAGAGGCACTAACACACAGATCTAATCTACATTGCATTAGCTAACACATACAATGTGACATCACCTCCCAGGTTTACAGCCTTTGTAAGCCATTTGTTTCTCCAGAAAAGCACAGAGACACAGACTGTAGCGACATGAAATTGATTACAGTGCTGCATTTTCACCCAGTGGGCTACAAAAACCGAAAAGCTGACAATTGTGCCCTGCTAACACCTTCCCCCCAGACCAAACACAAAACACACACACACACATGCATACATTTTAATTGTTACTTTATTAAAGACCTTTTCCCTAGATGTCTAATGAATTTATAGTCCCCACCCAGATTCACTGACCTAAAATCAATTAATTTAGCATACATCCATAAAATTTAGCAATAAATGGTTGTTCACAAAATGTTTGCATATCTCACATGGAAGGGTAGTGCCATTTATTTTATTCAAAACAGTCATGCATCTATCTGTCTGTCCTGCGGCACTGTCCTGCCTCAAGGGACATAAACATCTTCTTTTTTTTCCCTCTTTTTTTTTTTTACTTCTCTTTCCTAAATTCCAAATTTCTGTTTCACATAAACGTAGATCACTGTGAGGTACCTACTTACTCATTCTTACTTGTTTTCCAGAAAGTGGCAAAGCGAAATGTATCTAGTTTTCACAAAATATATGGTTTGAGACTTTCTAATCTCATGATTTCAACATAAGCTTTTGTGACTGCCAGGTTTCATTATTGCCATCAGTTGTGCTGTGACATTTTGTCTCTGTCCTCGGCCTCTGGCAGTGAGGGTCACTTACAGCTGCGTCAGGTGAGTCGGTGCATCATCATCCTCACCTCCCTGGTAGGACACCCCCAACTACAACATAATAGAATGACAAAGAAAGGACAAGTCATCCTGTTTTCTTCTTCTCTTGCCTGTCAGGACACATGAAAGCATTATGTGTGCACAGAAATGTAAATGTTTTCACCTTAAATCACTCCAGGTACATCGGCATAGTAACAAATACCGCCAGAAGACACTTAATTGCATTTAGACAGGCACATGGTGAAATGTGGAAAGACAAAACCATTAAGTCCTTTTCCAGCTTTTCCCATCCTTGTGTTGGATGCTCCACTGGCTCGGCCTGATTTGGAATGACAGCTTCTCTTACCTGCATGCCAAATTCGTTGTTTTCCTTAAGATTAAAATAAGTACAGCATTATACTGCAAATGATTATCTTATTGGTTTTGTTTTGTGAGATCATCAAACGCAATTCAGGAGTGTGACAATCAAATTAGTGGAAATGAGGGCTGACTCGCTGTTCAATTAAAATCAGGCTCCAGTTGCTTCTGAAAGGGTTGCTTGTCAGTGTAATTGAATTGTATCACCAGGAAATCATGCATGGAAATGATAATTTCACAAAGTAATTATTGTACCTTCTTAAATTCTCAACCAGTGCCGGTGGACATTGCAAGCAGTACATTTTATAACCTTTAGGAATGGAAAGTGGCTGAGAGTGCCCGGAGAGCCTGCCAAACACAGCACTTTTGTTTGACACAATCTGTCTCTCAGCTCCACCCACAGCCCAAGCAAACAGATCTGTCTCACTAAGAGACAGCAGGCTTCAGCCAGTACGGCTGCTCTGAGAGAGAATTCCATCCAAATGAAAGGCCTTATTAGTTGTGTCAAATACAGATATTCACCGTGGCAAAGTGCACAGAATACAGATGCAGTAGCAATACAGGAGAATACAGCAGGCCATATCAACAGCTCAAGGAAAATGGCCCCAGACAATAACTTCAGGGATGGCGTGATGGCAGGCATATGAAAGGCATCACAGATGACGTCTAATCTGTATTAAAAGACCTGGGCTGGCTGTAATCACCTCTCTGTCACTGTGCTAATGGAATACAAAGGCAGATAACAGACAGAAGAGAGCAAAGGGGGGTAAAAAACAGCGCAATGCACAAAAAGCACCCAAAAAAAGACATGTCCACAAAAAAAAAAAAAAACTGATAATAGCAGGCAGACAAAAACATCACAGCAATTGCAAAGGCCAAGGCGGAGCAGGCTGAAAGGAGAGCAGAAGACAGGTATATGATTATGTTCTCCCCTGTGTTCATAATAGGGAATTTCAATCAATTTGAAGGAGCCAACACTATTAAATATTGACACTCTCCGCCTTCTGCCTCCCTGCTAACCCTTCCTCCTCCTGGTTTGGCAATCACAGACATGATGTTGGTCATAATTAAACAGCCAGCCCCCCTTTCTTGTTAGACTACTTTGTGCCATTAATTAGGCTGCTAAGATTTCCCTACCCGACGCTGCTGCTGAAAGATCACCACTAGCTCACAAGCTAACGCTACAACATTATGTGACCTTAACATTAGTGAACCTTCATTCAAAAAGCTTAATCAACACCCTGTTTGAAAATTCTTGTTGTTTCAATCTGAAAAAGGTGCCTACAGGACTAAAAGGGTCCTTGTGAGAACATTTCCTTTTTAATGGGCCATCAGGAGTGGAGGTCCCCCATTTTAAGTGGCACTTGAGCGGCTTAACACCTTGCCATGATACAAATAATATATTAAACATAACCAGTTCTACTAATGAGGTCATTAAAAAATCTAATTAGCAAGTACACAACACAGTATAGACTGCAGATATTATATTATCGTATATGTTTGATGGCAGGTGTAAAACACCACTTTGCCATTAGTTGTGATCAGTAACAGACATGTGGGCAGGACGTGTTGGACATTTTCAACTTTCATAATTTTAGGAATGTTCCAATCTGTAGTGTGTATTTGCTCTCTTGAAGAAGGTATTGCCTAGAAATCTAAAGAAACTATTTTTCCAAAGCACTTGTGTTGTGTGTGTAGAGGGGATCAATCGATTGACCACCAGTTAGGTTTCAGCAGCTGAGCTGTTTGGAGAGAGAGTTGAACAACAAAGTACAGTTCTCTCATCAGCACTGCTCACCTGTGAATGACAACAAGCAGCTGAAATATGGTTGCTTTGCAAGGTGGCCTGCCTTAGTGATTTGTGACAGACTGAGGATCTCACTGAAAGGGGGGGGGGGGGACCAGAGAATGCTTTCTGGCAGTTCATCTCCCTGCTACAACATGGAGATCCCCAGAAAGCATTGGGGGACATTAGCAGGGAAAAGGACATTTGGGCTGCTGTGCTTAGATTGATGGATAGATATATGCAACGGTGGATTGTGTCATGGTATCCTCAGAGTATATGTGCCTTTTCACCTTGAAGTATGAAGTGTATTGTTACTTTTCCTTGTCACTCCTCTTGATGAACTGTCTTCCTTAAAAATGGCTTCCATGCTGCTGCATCCACAGAGCCGAAGCAAACACAGAGAGAAGCAGAGACGAGCACAGACACATACACTACAATAACTAATTCTGATGCCAAACTCAGCCAGACTAGACAATCAGCTCCTGACATGTTCTAGTACAGTTATCTGCACTACATGTTTGGCACCCACAACCACAGATGGGGAGGTGGGAAATTGAGGGGGGAGGAATTGATAGGAATTAACAGTGTCAGGGGGGAGGGAAAAGTGTCTAACTGTGACATGTTGCAGTATCATGGGGTGTCCCTCATTTAGCGCTGGTTGTCGTCCAACATGTCACACTAAATGGAATATCCTTGTTCTGGAAGCTAATTTTAGTTTCCTACATGTCATCCATGTAACAACACATCCATGCTTGTCAGCAGTATAGCCTAGATCCTAAGAAATCTACAAACAGATTCATAACTTGAATGTATATTTATTTATTTGTTGTTTCAATGTCAAAACATTGCTAAAGTTTTGGCTTTAAAAATGTCTGTGTCTTAAGGAATTGTCCAGGTGTAATTGCTCTTTATAAGTTATGGAAACAAACCTCCTAAAACTTGGCATGAGTCTCCCCGAATAATCCCTGACAGGCTGACAAATGCTGAGCACTCATTGATCGTGTGGTAGAGGCAATTACAGGCTGCTTCAGTGTCAAAGAGTGCAGCCGTTTTCCAGAACGCCTCCTTTCACTCTGATTTTTACGCTTATAGCAGCATATTTATAATTACACATGCTAATCAAGGTGGGAGTTCACAGTAAGCCATTCCATTATGTCAGCATCTCTGAGTGGCAACAGAGTCAATAGCCAAATCACTTCTGCACCATTTGGCAGAGATTACGGAGACAACCCCCACCACTCCACAATCCTTACCTGCCACTCCGCTGTGTCACGTAGTCAACATCAAATCAAACACGTTGATTGAGCAGGTCTCGATTACGCAAAAGAGCTATGCAACATGCATGTTGATTATGCATAAAAATGGTAACACAGACTATTTAAAAGGAAATGGCTTCCTTAATCACACATATAATACGCATTTAATATTATCTATACCCTACTAAATTAAAAGTTGACACATAAATGCCTTTTGAAAGCACACTGAGGAAATGTTCTGATACTTTAATGGATTATGAAATATTTAACTTTTATTGAGTTTTCCTTTCTTTGAATTTACAAACTGTTAAAACTCAGTGAATGTAATTTACTGTCGGAGCCTCGATTAAAAGAACCATTCTCCGTGAAATAGCATTGTGACCGTCTCAAAGCCTCATATCAATACAGCATGGCAAAATTCTACCTCTCTAATTCCAGCATAATCGGAAAGAAATGAGGATAAATGGATTGTAATAAAGATCCATACGCACAATTAAACAACCTTATTTTCAAATAACAAGAACGTCATTAATATGCTTTAGCCCACACTGATATTAGCTCTGTCAGGTTTACAAACGACTGTGGAGACATTGGCGCTCCTGTTTGTATATTACAGGTGAAGGTTGCTGACCTTTTATTAATTTATATGAATTGTACTATATATTTATTGCTATATTTTGTTAATATTGTCTATTTATTTTACTGTAGGACCTTCCATTGTGTCCTGAATAAAGTCATCATTATGCTATCCTCAAAGACTACCTCGCTTAATCTGCCAATCTCATTTATGACAAAACAGAGAAAAAGGTTTTGAGTGCAAACATTAAAAAGTAAATTCCTCAAAGGTGAGTTAAAAGCTGACATCAATAACTGTTTGGTTCCTGAAGACAAACTCTGTTATTGACAAAACTATACCAAGAATAAGGTTGTGTTCGATTCACTATTTTAACCATCTCCCTTGCAGTCTGCCATTAGACATTAGACATTAGCATTTTGGGACGTTTGAGCATGTCCAGTAAACTTATGTCACATACTTAGATATTCTTCCTAATCTCATATAAATGCTAGCATTTCTCACTTACACAAAATCCACCTACTATGCAGTTGGAACCCCCTACATACTCAATTTTTCGTCATACTTAGTACACATATGAATGGTATGTTAGTTAGCGATTTTGACCAGAGCGTGTCTTCAATCACACTAGCAGCTCTGTTAGGCTGTACACAGGCACAGCTGTGCTTTGAGCTAAATTCTAACATCAGCATGCTGACCAACCAACGCTTGCAATGACAATGATGACACGCTGAGGTTTAGCAGGTACAATATGTAAATGTACTTAATTATTATAAGTAAAAGTAAAAGTAACAAAAACTTTTATTATAAACTTTATTGTGGCTTTGTTATAGTAAAGAATGATATTCATGGTTTACACACCTTCTTAAAGATCAAATTCAAAGTCTGACATCAACAAAGAAAAAACTGAAAAAGATTTTTTTTTTTTTAAGGAAGAATCTTTCACTCCAACGTGTGAAAACATTTCTTGCAAATACAGCCACAGGTATGTAAAATTATCTTCATCACAACGCCATTCACAGAGTTCATCACTGTTGTTGGGGTGGTCATCATCTGTTAAAAGCCTGCAGCTATCAATTATTACGCTTCTTCTTCTTCTTCTTTAGTTTTGCACTATGGTTTTGGAGCATGGCAACAAACATGCGTTATGTCACCAACTGGAACGGAGCTTGCATTAACTTGATTTTATTTATAGTATCAAATCATAACAAGAGTTATCTCGAGACACTTTACTAGACCACACTCTAGAATTTACAAAGCCCCAACAATTCCAGTAATTCCCCCAAGAGCAAGCATTATCAGTGGCTATTGCGACAGTGGCGAGGAAAAACTCCCTTTTAGGAAGAAACCTTGGCAGACCCAGACTCTTGGTAGGCGGTGTCTGACGGGGCCGGTTGGGGGTGTGATGAACAGTGGCAATAATACTCATAATAAAGATAATGGAACAGTGACTACAATGGTAGTCGTAGTAGTTCATGTCATAGCAGGGCACAGCAGGGCGTTACGGGATGTAGCGTGGCACAGCAGACGCAGCAGGATGCAGCCGGACACTGCAGGGCATCGCAGAGCGTAGCAGGGTGTAGCAGGACCACAGCGACAGCTGCACCCAGGACCCAGATGTTGGTTCCACCCTAATCCGAGGCAATATTCTGGGCGAAAAAGAAACATAAGGACTCTGGGGAGTAAACTCCTCAGAGCTAGGTTAGTAACAAGCATTTCTGGGACAAGGATGCACACACAAGGAAACAAATGAAAAGAGAGAGGAGAGAGCAGCTTAGTGTGTCATAGGAAGGAAGGAACTTCCCCGGCAGTCTAGAATTATAACAACATAACGGAGAGAGGTAGGTTAAGGAGAGGTGCCTGGTCGGGCTAGAACTCTCCGCAACTGGATCGGGCTGTACTGGCCTGCCTCCCTCTACTCGTATTATATTATTGATTATATGATAGATGGATCTGGTGACTATGGAGAGAAGCAGAGAAAAGCAGGGGTGCTGTGTCTGCAGCTCTACACCCTGCCCCGCCGCTCTAGGCGTACGCTGCACCACCTCACTCCTTAACTATAAGCTTTATCAAAGAGGAGGGTTTTCAGTTTATTCTTAAATGTGGTGACAGTTTCTGCCCTCCGAACCCAGACTGGGAGCTGGTTCCACAGGAGAGGAACCTGGTAGCTGAAGGCTCTGGCTCCCATTCTACTTTTAGAGACTCTAGGAACCACAAGTAGCTCTGAATTCTGGGAGCGCAGTGCTCTAGTGGGACAATAAGGTACTAAGAGCTCTTCTAGATATGATGGTGCCATCATTTAGAGCTTTGTAGGTCAGGAGAAGGATTTTAAATTCAATCCTGGATTTTACAGGAAGCCAATGCAGAGAAGCTAATACAGGAGAAATATGATCTCTTTTCTTAGTTCTTGTCAGAACACGCGCTGCAGCATTTTGGATCAGATGGAGAGTCTTAAGGGATTTATTTGATCAACCTCATAGTAAGGAATTACAGTAATCCAGCATGGAAGTAACTAATGCATGGACTAGTTTTTCAGCATCGTTCTGCGACAGGATGCTCCTAATTTTGGCAATGTTACGAAGATGGAAAAAGGCTGTTCTTGAGGTTTGTTTTAGGTGGGCGTTAAAGGATATATCCTGATCAAAAACAACTCCTAGATTGCTGACCTAAGTAGTGTTGGCAACCAGGGCAATACCATCCAGGGTAACTATATCTTTAGATAATGAAATTCGGAGGTGCTTGGGGCCCAGCACAATAACTTCAATTCTGTTTAAAGTACAGATACGTGAAAATTCTACTTAAGTACAGTAACAAAGTATTTGTACTTTGTTACATTACAACACTGTCAAGGTTAGCATGCAAACATTAGCATCACAACATCCAGCTGGTGTTGATAGGACTGTCATCAGCTTTGCATTGGTCTGTTTACTTCTGATTAAAATGTCGGCCTAAAGGTGGCGCTAGATGAAATGTTGATTTATTCTGTGGGGACCATGAAACAAAATGTATGGCAATGCATCCATTTGTAGTTGTATCTCTGGAGAATGTAGGTCCAATATTATTATGGCATCAAAGTCGATGAGAGTGGTGGGACTGCGGTGACGCTGAAATGCTCCGTAGAGCTGAGGGTAACTGCAAAGTCAGGTGATAATTGCCTGTGCGTCTGTCACTATCAGGGACACTTTCCACATTACCCCTAATAATTTGATCCATTGCAAATATGAAAACATTGATTTGTGCAGCTTTGAAATAATACACTGTAACTATAAAATAGGCCAGTTTTCAAATAGAAAAGCTTCATGCATTTAATGTTAGACTGCCCCTATTCCCAAACATTTGACAAAGAAAGAAAAAAAAAAAAAAAACTGTTACCACATATTTTCAATGCATCTAATCAATTATGTTGAAATGATTTACCTAATAAACAGCAACTATATTAAACCCTGTAAATAATAACAGGAAAATAATATAACAGGAATCAATCAGGACCTCCAGCCCCTCCAGCGCTGTAGCATTCATTCCCACAGCTGCCATCAGTCAAACCAGGAGCACCATCATTCATTACACTAAGATAATAAGACACTCAGTAAATGAGAGCAGTGTGAGAGGAATATCTTTCATCATTACTCTTATCGCACAGTGTACAATGTCTAGCAGCCTATAAAATGTAATCATTGTGATCAAGTGGTGTTATTGACTGTAGTTGTAACATCCATTGTCCGATGTGTTTGGACAGTCGAGAGCCTCTCATGCTTAACAGTTTTTTATGTTAAGGGATCTTGTGCTCACTCAACTGCCTTTTTAATCTTAAAAAATAATCAACAGCGTGATTAATTGCAAACCAAATATGGGATCCTATCTGGGAACATCAGTTTCACTGTGCAGTTCACTGATGTATGGTATTGATTGCAACAGGGAGCCCTCTAATCAGAATCATGGTAAAATCAATAGCTGGCATTGCCTGAGGTCCTGTTCATGCTTCAGTGTACATATCTGAAGTAAACTCCCCTGCGCTGAAACAGTCAGGCCATTTGCTTAAAGAAAATCGAGACTCGCTGCAATAGGGAGGACTGCGGAGATAAACTGGAGGAGACAGACACATATAAAGGAGGAAAGCACTGGGACAGGTAAAGGAGAGGAGGGGTTATTCAACGAGGGGATTCAGTTTGATTGACTTTTATGCAGGTTTTTATATTCAAAGCTTTAATCCATCAGGCTTACAGGGTGCAGCGGGGAATCAACAAGCCACTGACCCTGACCTGATCCACAGGTGAGATCCAGCCGGCGAGCTGTCCTGCTGTTGTCACATCTCGCTCCCTCTGCGCTCTGACCGCTCTTTTCCTCCACTGTCTCTTGATCCCTCCATCTCCCTCGGGAGCCGGTTAAGTTGCAGGGCCGCCGTCGTGTGTCTACTCACCGCATTCCCCGTTTTTGAGAAGGGAGCGGTAGGGTGAGGACAGATCTAAGCTTATCAGCTTAAAACATAGCATTAGGTTGCCTGCTCAACATGTAACAGTCACAACCCATGAACTGTGACACCGTCCTGAAGACAGCTACAGTAAATGAAGCCGACCATAGAAGAGCTCCAAAGAGCCGCAGAAAGGCTCCATGGTTTCCACCAGCATCTGGTCTGGTGCCAGGGTATCCGAGGCAGTGACTGCATCCCTGGCATTCTGCCACAACACGGCAGCCAAACATTGCTGCTTACCTACAGAGAGATAGGACAACAGAGGAGAAAACACATTAAGTGGAGCAGGGAATCCAAGAACAATAGGAACGAGATGAAAGAAGAGGGATTTGAAGCAGAAGAACATTGAGCATGGAAGGGACGCTGTGTATTCAACAACCCTGTTTCTTACAAAATTTCCTTATTGTTTTGCCAAATGTGTTTTTGAGGAAACATATACTACACGGATTGCGTTAATTGGCGGCACTTTTTTCCAATTCAGGAAGTCAGACAGAAGTTATAGAATGAGAACAGTATGTGTGCTTACAATGCACGTTCAAGAGCTCGTATAGGGCACGGGACTTTAATGTAAGAGCTTGGGATTTGTGTACTGTGTCCCACACACTAGCTTTAGGCTACTAAAACACTTAAGTCAGGCTTATATATAAAAAAAAATCAATATGTCCCGTGTCATGCTTCGAGTCAGCCCTGACTTTTCTTTTTCAAAATGTAAACCTGCATAAATTGATTTATTGGATTTGGGGGCAGCACAATAACCTGCATACACAATACTAAGACAGTGTCACCTTATAACGGTGTTATAGATATAACATGTAAGCAAGCAGTTGCTTATTAACACATTCAGCAAACACAGAGCAAAATTACAATGAATTGGAGTCGTGTTTCTGGTCACCTGATGAATATTCACTCTTCTTTTAACTCTGTTTTGGTCATTTTTTTTTAACTGCTAAATGCTTCACCAGCTAGTCACGAAACTGTGTCTGTCTGTTGTTTGGTGGTGCAGGGCAGTTGGCGCACGTTTGCTTTATCAGAACCTTTTCATTGGAAACAGCTGCCTGCTGTGCCTGGAAACATGAGAGAGAACTAAAACATTAAAGTTGCAACAGGCCATGAAACCAGAACAACAAGCTGAAAGATGCCAAAATGCTCCATGGAGCTCAGGGAGCTGTAGAGTCCATTGCTAATACAGTAGCATTGTAAACATTTAGGAGACAGGGTTGATATTCATATGAGTGTTGCAGAGTGAAAACAATGATTCTGAATGTAAAAACTGAACTGTGAGCTAACAGGTCACCTCTCACCATATGATAACCACCATGCAGCAGCAAAAATCAACCAGAGCGAGGTGGAAGTGCAACACCAGCACTCAGTACCAATCACCACAAGGGGAGCAATTACCGTAACATTAAATAGAGATAAACACCACTGCACAATGATCGTCAGAACATCAGAGCTGTCACCGCGCCATCCGTCAAAACCAGGCTTCAGGGTAGCAACAGTCAGGTAGTGATACATTACAAGGGACAGAAACAGGTGCTACCATAGATTCTAATTACTTTGTTCTATCAATTATGTATAAATCCTTGCATGGCCTGGGGTTTGCCACACACTGCTGTGCCTCCTACTCACTCTCTGCACCATCCCAGCTGTGGCTACATAGCAGGCAGTACTTTTCAACTGCGCTTTGTGCCCATGCCTTGAGGTGACTAGAGAGGTTTATTTTTCCAAGGCCGAATTCATAAGGATGGAACAGTTCTAAAAAAAAATAAAATAAAAAAAAAAACAGAAAAATAAAAATCCATTCTGCATATCCCGCTGACATCTGAATTCATGTGTTATATCCTCTCTAGTAAATTCTTTTTCTCTTCCACACAGCTCTGTAAGCATCACTTTAGACACACAGGTGCTCTGCTGTTTTGTGTTTTCATGCTGTAACGGTCTTCCAGGCACTTGTGGTTTCTGCCTTTGTTTTGCACACTCCTCAAGTTTTCTCTCAGCCGCTCAGTGCACAAAAACATTATGCTAATAAGTGGGTAGACATCTGCTTCCAGCTCAGTTTTTTCTCTCAGTGTTTAGGCATGTGTTTGTCACTCACATAGGGGATCTGCTTTTACCTACAGTAGGTCGAATCTTTAAAGCGGAGGCATACACAGAGGAATTTCAGACTTAACCAGCTGCTAGAATGTATTCATCACTGTTGAAGAATGATGTTTCTTTTACCCTCCCCTCACGAAACAGCATCATAGTATGATAATGCATTAGGTTCAGTGTACTGTGTGAAAAAATTACTCACACTCCCTGCGTACAGCATGTCATTCAGTGTTGAAGGAGTGTGTTTATGTATAAGGTCTCTAACTAATAGCCATATTTGTTAAAATGTGTATTGGGCTTTTTTTCTGCAAGCTATAAGATCAGTCTGACAGTGTTTAAAAGATCAGATAATTTTTGATGCCAAAAAGAATAAGCATAAGGAAAAAGGAAGATGCTTAATCTGAAGGCAAAGCACAAGGAAAATAAATGGAAAGGAAACATGTATCCAAAAACAAAGATTTTAATTAACGCTACAGTAGCAAAGCTCAAAATGTGAAGGCTGTATATAAAACAAGCACTATGTTTAAAAGGACACATTCTCATGAAGCAGTGCTTCAATAAATACTTCTGTTTTCCCATTTGAAATGGTTGCCCTTGACTTATTTTTCTCATAATGCTACATAGCATATTTATCATAGTTAACAAAAAAAAGAAGTGATTATGTCATGTAGTCAGCTTCAGAATGATTGTGTGAATTAACAGCCCTAGCCTTGGTGAATAAACTAGGAAAATAATTCCAATCCTTTACACAAAGTTAATTATCTGAGAATCACAGCTATTAGAAAATGGTTTGGCCACAGGTCATAAATTATGAGATTTAAAGGAATTTCAAATGCTCAATTCCCAAAATAATGTTGGAAGCATATCAGTAAACTAAATGCAATTAAAATGCTTTTTGCATCTGCATCAGTTAATAAAATAAGCAAGACAAAATATGAATAAGGGTATTTTCCCCAAACATTGCAATTATAGAGTATTTTCTTCCAGAAATAACTATAACAACTATAACAATTTAAAGTTTGTCTGATAGACTTAATTTCACAGAGAACACATACACACACACACACACACACACACACACACACACACACACACACACACACACACACACACACACACACACACACACACACACACACAGTGGTTTTCTATCCATCTGTATTGTCTGCTTCCAACCTCTTGACAAAAGATTCACATCAGAGGTGTGTCTTGTTACGGCAATAAAAAGAAGTAACAGTACAATGTTGGACTACTTCAAAACATTTTGTCATCATGCATTTCCTCCACAATGTAGGTCACGTTTCCAGCATGATTTGTTTATGAACATCAGTTCCAATCATTTATTTAGGTACTGTATCACATAATTGAAGCCAGGTTTGGATGTGTGTAACACAATTTATTCATTTATTGTAAAAATGCAATTTCTTAAAATGTGAGAGCAAAGCAGCATGTCCTATTTTCTTTTGGATTTGACATTTAAACGTTTTAAAGTACTGGAGAGAAAGATAACCTACACTATATTTTTCTTAAGGAATTATAGCGGTTAGGTTTGTTCAAACAGACAAGAGCCTGTTGTACCTTCTCTGGTATAACTGATATCCAGTGATACCTTTGAAGTGATACACTAAATGCGTTCAGGCAGCACACCTGCCAGCGAGCAGCAGTCACAGACTGTTAACCTCAAGATCTGGAAGTGTTTGTGAGTCAACGAAGCTTCACAAACTCCTCTCTCTCTCTCGCCGTCTGCCTTTGTCAAAGTTTGGCTACATAAAGAGCCTTTTAGGTTTATCTTCAGACTCACGCTAAAGTGAGCTCGACATCCTGGCCCTGGCCATAAGGTAAGCAAACTAAAAAAATATGATTCTAAAAAAGTTCTCAGGCTTTTTAAATCAATATCATGCTACTGTTACTCTTGTACAGTGACACTGTCTGTCTTGAAGTCCACAGCAGTATTAATATTGCTGTTAACGCTACTAAAATGATTGTTATACAAGTCATTTGAAGTAATGATGGATAAATAACTTATCTTAACTCTAAAATGTAATTCATTATTAAGAGATAGTATGTCATTCATTAAAATGGAAAATAAATTCAGCAATTTTGTTTTTATTTATCTTCATTTAAAAGGTAGAATCCACATTAATCCAATAATTTTGTAATAGCACTGACACCAGAAAATGTGTAGTAATGAGTACTGTGACATTCCCAGAACGTGATAGACAGTGTTTGTTTGTGTCTCATGCTGCATTAAAGTACACCCTGTGAGGTTCTGATTCAAAGATCGAAAGTTTAAATATGAGGTTTTGTGTGTGGTTGAAAATAATAAACTGAACCCATGAAGAGGTAATCTTTCCTTACTTATGGACATACGACTGTTGCTGATGTTTGACTTTAAGACAGCAGTGTATTTCAGTCAGTTCACAGATGTAAAACTCCATTCTAGCCTCTGTAACTCTGTGTCAGTAAGGCCTAGAATCACCCTGACACTTGTAACACAAACTTGAGAGTGGTACCTTTCCAATGATATAAGGCACAAAGTATCAAAGTATATGGGATCTGTACCACTTTTAATTTGGGTATGCCGTTTAGACCAAAAAGCATAGTCATTTTATAACAGGTTAAGACTCAGTCATGTTTTGCTACTTTGTGTTGCCAAACAACAGCAACAGCAGCATCATACAGCACACAGCATATAGTAACAGAAGCAGTATGTTAACCTCAGCATTGGTAGTGTTGGTAGGTGTGTCACAGTTGTTGTGCTCTCCATCCCCAAAATGTCACATCCTGGCCAAATGAGTCTTAGAAAAGTCTAGTTTAAAATCTACATTTTTAATTGTAACTCTTTTTTTTAAATATTACAATAATAATAAGTAGTAGTATTAGTCGTGGTAGTCTTTTTATTAGTTTTTGTTATTTTTACTGTTACTGTTATGTTTACTGTTCCTTTATTTATTATATTATATCATTATGTATTCCATCTTTCAGCAATTTAAAAAGAGAGTGTCTTGCAGAGAGGGTGAATGACTGTATGCCCCTGTTTATACATGTTTGGGGTCTGCATTATGTGGATTATGATTCTCCAGGTGTTACTGTATAAACAGGAAGCAAAAACACTGCATCCCTGAATGAAAACAATCAACAGCTGACTGACATATTTTTGTGTTTCTGTGTTTGTGTGCTGTTTTGACGCAGACAGCTGCCGGAAAATGACCCTGCAACCATTAACTGCAGTGAACTGTGCAGGCCTCATACAGCCCGGCTTCTCTCTGCTGCAGCTCGATGGGGAAGTTCTCCTGTTTGGCCAGAAAGGTTGGCCAAAGCGCTCATGTCCTACGGGAGTGTTTGGTGTTCGCATTAAAAGTGGTGAGATGAAGTTGAGGGCCATCTCTTTCTCCAATGACTCATGCTACCTTCCTCCATTACGTTGCCCAGCTGTTTGCCGCCTCGACCCCTATGATGGGCTTCCGGAGAGTTATCTCATCCACGGTGGCCGCACCCCAAATAACGAGATCTCATCGAGCCTGTACCTGTTGACCATGGATAGCCGTGGCTGCAATCGTAAACTGACCCTGTGCTGCAAAGAGAAAGAACTAGTGGGAGAAGTGCCAGGGGCCAGATACGGCCACACCATGAGCATAGTTCAAAGCCATGGGAAGACAGCTTGTGTATTGTTTGGTGGTAGATCCTACATGCCTGCGGGAGAGCGGACCACGGAGAGCTGGAATAGCGTGGTCGACTGTCCCCCCCAGGTGTTCCTGTTTGACTTGGAGTTTGGTTGCTCCTCTGCTCACACTTTACCTGAGCTCAGCGACGGACAGTCTTTCCATTTGGCCTTTGCCAGAGAGGACTGTGTCTACTTCCTCGGGGGTCACTCGCTCACCTCTGACTCCCGCCTCCCTCGACTCTTCCGCCTCCGTGTGGAGCTTCTGCAGGGCAGCCCCTTGCTTTCCTGTGAGACTCTTGAAACTGGCATATCCATCTCTAGTGCCATAATCAGCCGTACAGGTCCTACCCCGAGATATATCATCTTAGGTGGGTATCAGTCAAACTCTCAGAAGAGGATGGAGTGCAGCACTGTGATTCTGAATGAGAAAGGGATCCACTTTGAGCCCTTAGAAGCACCTAAGTGGATCCCAGATATCATCCATAGTCGCACTTGGTTTGGCGGCAGTGCCGGGGAGGGAAGCATCCTACTTGCTGTACCTACTGAGGGGAGGCCGTCCCAAGCAGATATGCATTACTTCTATCAGGTGAGCTTCCAGGCAGAGGGAGACGCCAAAGAGAAGGAAGTAACCCAGGGCTGCAGCCAGGAGTCGACAGAATTCGACGACTCCACTCCTCTCGAAGACTCTGAGGAGCTCTACTTTGGTCGTGAGCCGCATGAGCTGGAGGACAGTAGTGATGGAGAAGGGGGTAATTACAATGAGGAGGATGAGGAGGACGAATCACAAACAGGCTACTGGATCAAATGCTGCCTGGGCTGTCAGGTGGACCCCAACACGTGGGAGCCATACTACTCCACTGAGCTCCACCGGCCAGCCATGATCTTCTGTTCCAGAGGGGAAGAGGGACACTGGGTCCATGCCCAGTGCATGGAGCTGTCTGAGACCCTGCTGCTCAGGCTCTCTCAGGGCAGCAAAAGGTACTTCTGCCACGACCACGGAGGCCTGCCCTACCAGGAGATGACCCCACCTCGACAGGTCATGTCCCCGAAGCGTATCCCCATGAAAGTTAAGGACAGGAAAACTCCTCCGACAATCAAGATGTCCCCTGCCAAAAAAAGCTTTTTTAGGAGGCTTTTCGACTGAATCCGGTTTATGAGGCGTGTCGATCACTGTTAAGAATGATGTGTGTATTCAGCATGTTTCTTGTTTATATTCAGTCAAACATTTTGTGAAGAAAATAAACAATAGAATTGCAACCTTTCCATTTTGATTGTACCTTGTCATGGAATATTTTAGCAAGTCTGTCTGCAATGTTTCTAGTTTGTGTTTTGCCAGCTGTATAACAGTTTATTGTAATTTTGTATTCATCTTTATTTCTTAACACTTCCTTCCATGGCCAGATGGAGCTGAATGCTTGCTGCATTTCTTTTTACCATTCAAATGATGACTACTGAATGAAAAATACCCAATATGCTGATCTGTTCTAAATTAAAACAACAATAAACAACATTCTGTCCTCATATTTCTAATGTGTTTTTTAAAACTTTTTATGTGACAGAAAATCTTGATAGATCAATGTTTCTAGTTTTTAAGTTTGCAGTAGTATTCCATCATGGACCAAAGTGAAAATAATGGGATTAAATTAACACTTCCTAACATTGGCTCCCAAAGCCAAATCTATTATATTTTTGTATTATAATTAATAAATAAATAATAATAAAATACCGTATGTACAAATCTGTAGTCAGTTACATCAGTAATTAATTAAAAGGCAACCTGAATGAAAAACCTGAACCTAAAGGTCTTTATAGCTCCATATCATTTTAAAGAGCTTTCACAATCTCAATGTTTTAGCATATCTCCATGCAGTGTTTCTAGTGTGTGTTTTCATTCGCTGTATGACAGGTCATTGTTATTTTGTATTTTTTTTACGCAGTGAAAATTACGAGTGCTTTCTTTCAGGATCAAACTCTGAATTCTTTAATATTAAAACAATTTTTTATTTTTGTTAAATAAGAAACAACCAGAAGATCAAGTCAGATTATGTCTTTATTTATTCTTTGGAGGAAACAAGGTAAAAAAAGTACAAACTGAGGTAACTCGTCAAAAAGATGGTAAGTTGTTGAAATAAATCACCACTGAAAGTCTTCAGCAACCCCAATAAACAGTTTACCAGATATTTAGTGTAATATGGAAACAGAAAATGAGGAAATCCATGGTAAAAAACAAAACAAAAGTGGAATTCTGTGAGTCATCCATCATCCATTACTTTAGAAATGCAATTCATTATGGCAACAAAACAAATAAGAGACTAGTTTCACTCTAAGACATGATGGTATTGTAGGAAAGACAACTATGGAATGAAATGTGAATATTTCACAGCTGTCACTTGGTTAAACCTATGACAGTAAAATAAAATCAAACTTTCAATCAAACAGGAAAACAAAATTGCCTGTCACAATTCAAAATGGTGAGGGCACAAATAAAGATAATATAATCAATCAATCAAACAAATAAAGTTGCCAACAAATCAGTTTCTAGCTCCCGCTCATCCCTCTCTTCTGTCAACCCGTGGCAATGAAGAAATATCAGCAGAAAAAGACATTAGGCTTCGTAATGGACCATACTGTATTTTTATGATATCAACAAAAAGGTCAGTATATGCTTTATTTTATGTGAAGAATTCGAATTTGAATCATCTATCCTCCTGTGCAAAAACTAAAAGAGACAAAAATTGGTTCAAAGTGACCTGGCATCCATTCTGCCCCTCAGGGATCCCACGATAAAACACTAAAGTAATCTTTTTCAGAGGGCACTCATGAAACAAAAAACATTTGGGTCTCTGTGATTGCATTTTGTTTCAGCTCAAATGATATATTAATACAGTGGCCACAAATGTGGTCTTTTTAACACAATTTCACTCCATGACTTACAGCACTTTCATCTGTTTCCATAAATATCTTCTCTACATAAATTCATAAATGTGTCATATCCTTGCAATACAATAAACTGCGCCATATTTCACAGACGGTGAAGATAAAAAAAGAACTTTCCTGCAAAGAGCAGGAGAAAAAGAAGCCTGTGTGTCACTTCTATGTTCCTCTGTGTCCCCATCTTTGCACTGTGGTAAATAACAGCTAACAAAGCAAAGTAAATATATATGTATTACAAGGCAGCACAAACACAAGTAAAAATGTGGTGTGAGAATAAAATTATTGTCCATCAACTTTTAGAATTTAGTCTGTTTGAGGGCAAGAAATTGGTTATTTAATGGGAAATGTATTTTGTAAAAATACAACAATAAAAGATGATGGTTTAAATTTGCAAAGATACTTCAATTGCAACAAAATATAAAACAAAAATGTAGAAAATCTTGGCTTTAAGTCCATAAGCTGCATTCCCCATTATTTTAAATATCAATGAATGAATATAGAAAGTACATCTGTAAACAAGTCCATATTTCTGATGGAGGCAATTCAAATGTTATACAACTATCTTGAAAGCAGTGAAATGTTACTTAAGGTTCACATTGCTGTAAAATAAAAAATCAAAAGTCATCAATTTCCAGAGACATTTCCTCATAATCCTGGCTCTGGACTGGGTCAATGGTAGCTTGCAGAGCTTTGGCAGAGTCCTTGTGAGCTTGCATAAACTTCTGCAAGAGCTTGGAAGTGTAGAGCCAGTGATGTTTCAACACATCCTCTAGCTCAAAGGCCTTTGACTGACGAGCGTTCATCTTCCGGAAACGCCTGAACAGTTTGTTTGCTGACTCGTTCCCTTCGCTGGCCCAAGCTCCTATGGAGCCATCTCTCTCTATGATTTCAGGCACGTGGGCCAGGGTCTTGTGCAGGTAATTGGTTATCTTTCCATCGTACCTATATTTAAATGTAGAGGAGAGAATGTCAGCAAAGCGCTGGGAGTTAAAGCTGTAGCGGCACAGCTGGTCGGGGCACTCCTTGGCAGGGCAGGAGGCGCGCCACACAGGCTTCATCTGGAGGTAGATCCTTATAAGCTCCCTCAGGGCCTCCCTCCTCTCCTCTGAAGGCACCAGCTCACACACCACCTCCACAGCCTCTTGGGTCATTAGCCTCCGGGCATAGTTCCCATTCATCCTCATCACCGGTCTCAGCTTCAACTTCTTCCTCAGCTGTTTATCCAGGGCCGCCCTCCAGCTGCGCCGTTCCTCCCGACTGGGGTTGACCTTTTTGTACACCTCTCCGATCTCATCCTGGAAGATTTTGTAGAACTCAGTGGCATTGCCGATGTCGCAGTGCAATGCGTCCAGCGTTAAATGGGTCTCCATGAAGGGCTTGGCAGAGACCCCCTTGACTCTGTCTCGCAGCTCATCTACAGACTCAGAAAAGGGGTTGGTTCTCCATATTTCGTACCGATCTAGGTTCTCTTCATGACTGCGGGTGACGGAATGTAGCACCATGTTTTGAGAGGCCTCTGCCCGAGTGGAGTCACAAAGAGTGCACACGTAGGTGGACCCTGAGGCCTCGAGGCCCTCCATCTCACGCACCATCTTCTCATCATATCCCGTGCCTCTGAAGTGAAAGCGAAAGGAGCGAGGTAGTCCACCCATGGATACGATGAGCCTGCTCTCTTTCATTGCATTACGCTCTGCAACTATAGGCCCCAGGACGGCTGTGAGCGTCTCATGGTCTGACTCATCCACAAACATCAGGCAAAGGGGCTTACAGGACAGTTCTGAGTTTGGCTTTGGCTCAGTGAAGATGGTAACCTCTTTCTCCTCCTCGTCTGCCAGGACGGAGATAGACATAATAGTGAAAGAAAAACGTACAGCCTTCTCAGGAACAGCTGGTCCTCCACCGTGCTTCTCGCTGACATCGCCCATGCCATCACAGGATTCCTTGATCATGACACTGAAGCCTGAGGTGCAAGCGCTGTCTTCCATCCCACTCTCGCTCAGCCCCTCCATGATGTCCTCCTCCAGATCTTTTAATGCTGACACCAGTGCCACATCATAGCGAAACCGCCGAGTGATGGTGTCAGCTGGGAAGTCATCCACCGAGGAAGCCCATCCAGAGACTCCATTAATAATGCCAACACTGCAAGATGTAGACACATTCTTGAGAGCGGGCTGCCATTCAAACTCGTGAAAGCCAGGGAGAAGCTCCTTCTCTGCAGCTCGCAGGGAGTGCAGGGGCTGAAAGATCTGGCGGCCACTGGTGGCTTTGACAGTCCGGTACATCTTGTGATACTGGCTGCAGCTCAGGAAAGTGTTGACCCGAATGGCCAGGCACACAGCAGGATGCAACCCAAAGCCTCTGCCTGCAGAGAGAGAGAGAAAAAGAAAAGAGAGAAAGTTTCAGAGAGAGACAGAAGGAGACAAAGTATAAAAAAGAAGAAAAAAAAAGAAGGGGAGAGGAAAGGATTTAGACATGGAAAGAATTACTTAACACCAAACTGGAAGCCCATTTCTAGTGCTTGAAAAGAACTGCAGTATCCAACATTTCCTCATTTGATATCCCGCATTTAGAGTCATTTATACTATGAGACAGTGAAAATTGCAAATTTACCACCCAAATGTGAATGTATCATTGTCAAAAGCCCACAAGCCCATGATTACAGAATCCAATATTTCCTAATTTCCAAATGTTATAAGGGGACAGAGGGTGAGTCAGTGAAGCTGGCAAAAGTGATGTATTGGCTGCAGATGAAAACAGACACCAGCTGGCTTCTATTCCCCAGAGAGGAGGATGGTGCTGTCTGTGTAATTTGCAGATACAAGAGCTGCTGATGTTGTTTTGATTCTAACAGCCCCTTCACAAGAGCTGTTATTGTGCATTAAAGGGAGTGTGAGACTGAGAGACTGACGGACAAGCAGGCAGGGAATGTGTGTGGGAGAGAATCAGGGAGGGTTTGAGCGTGCAACAGCGGTGGTTCAATAAACAGAGATGGACAAAAATGAAATGCTTTTCAATCAAAATCAGAGAAAACTTCTCCCTCGTCAATAGTGAACTTTTCAATTCATTGCTATTTATGAGATGACTGTATTCACTCAGAGACAGGCAGAAATATTAATGAGCCAACACTATCATAATTGTCATTTGTTTGTGTCCCTTTGTCTTGGCTACGGAGGGTTATACGTTGATTAAACAAAAAAACATTTGAATAGCTTATTACCTTGCATCATGGCCTCTAGCTCATCTGCTTGCCGGTGTTCATTCGCAGACCTCAGTGCAAGCAGAAACAGAGCCTGACACACAGACTTCAGGTCGCCACCTTCCTCTTTGTCTGCAAACGCCCTCACCTGGTTCTTCATTTCCCTCAGCCGATGCTTCTGGGCACGACGGGTAAGCGACAGCAGGTGCTGACGGGGTCTTCCCCCTTTATTGGCTTGCAGGGAGTTGTCGATTTCTGATGACTGCTGCTTTGGGTCCCGTCCATCCAGCTCATGGCCCAGACAATGAGCTTTGAACGAGTCTAACCTTACTTGCTTGCCGCAGCCGCTCCTAGGGCAGAGCAGAGGTAGGGAATGTAGGGCTGATAAGAAGGTTTTGGTGGGTGGGCTGAGATCATCAGGGGCGCAGGACAAGTTGCAGGCCGGGCAGTGAGGTCCCAGAACGTGGTTATATTTTAAAATACAGCTGCGGCAGAAGAGGTGTCCACAGGGGGACTGGACTGGATCAGAGAGCAGGTGGTCACACACCAGGCAGGTGAAAGAAAAGAGGAAGTCCACAGGGAGCTTCTCAGAGATCAGCTTGGTATTCACATGGTCTTTCTGGCAGTGGGTGATGTTCCTCACCCATTGCTCTCTCTGGATGCTGGTTTTCCTACACGCCCGGAGCACAGGAGCATGATGATGGTCTCCGAACGGTCTCAGAGCCCTCCTCTCACCCACGGCAATGCTGTCGCTGTAGTCCCACCTGGTCCTTTTTGCCAGGCTCTGGGCTTTGGGAATGGCTTTTCGCCTCTTCCTTCCAGTCCGCTGGAATGAAGGTTTCCTGGGGGAGCAAAGATGGCAGGGGGAAGAGTGGGGTTTCCATTCCGGGACTTTGGTTCTGGAGAAGCTGCAGACTCCGCCGCCGCGTATGGCAACCACCCAGCAGCGATGGCAGAAGAGAAGAGGTTGGACAGACTCTATGTCTTCTGTCACATCCACTTTGAAGACTTTGAGGATGACCTCTGGCCAGCTTGTAAACTTGCAGCCCATTTTACGCAGGGCAGCTCTGCTGATCTCATCCAGATCCCCGTTAACGTCGTGCACCGGTCCTTTGACTTTTCTCAGGGTCATTCCACAGAGACGGCACAAGCACCTTCATAGAGGAAAACAATGTTGTCAAATTATTTTAAAGAATTGCATATTATATAGGGAAGTTAACATAGTATAGTGACATGTTATCACCTGAGTTGGTTCATGTGGGTGTCCATCTCCTGTAGCTTCATATCTACCCTCCAGCCAGGGCCCTCCACATTTTCCTTGCTTTTTCCCCCGAGGCACAATTTCATAACACTCCCTGGACTCACAGCATTATCTAACTCTATATTTGGAGCTGCATGATGTGAGATCTCTAACAAAGCTCCTTTCTCAGGCTGTGTTTCACTGGGCAGAGGGGCCTTCTCCATGGACTTCACCCGAAACAGTTTAAACTTCCACTGAGAGTACTCAGAGTGGGGATGGTGGAGCTCAGCCGGCATGGAGGATCTGGGGCCATCTGTCTCCTGGCTCTCCTCCGCCATTATGCGACTTAGGAGAGGAGAGGAGAGGAGAGGAGAGGACAGGACAGGAGAGGAGAGGAGAGGAGACAAGAGGTTAGTTTGATGCATCACAAAAGTGAGAAAATAATTTCAGCTGTCCGTGAGATACATGGCTGTGGATAGGGGAAGGATAGGAGAAAAGATTTGAAGGTTCAAACGCTTAGATATCCCCAGTGCCTTCTCAAGGTTGAGCCCATGACACAATCTAAAAGCTTTACTTGATTCCTGTTGAATTAATGCACCAAGTTCCCTGAAATCCCACTGAACAGAGAGTAGTGAGCCCCATCCCAGAGAGCTGTATTATAACACAAGTGGCATTTTGATCTTGTGTAAAATGCATGAGACAAGCATTGGGGGATCGATACAGCACAAAAATCTTCAATTCTCTCATCTCCAATCCCATCGTTCAGGGACCCATTGTGGATTTTTTTCCTTTGAAACAGCGAGTTTGCTAAATGGGCAACCTCTGCAATGCTGTCAATCATTTATATTAGTCATTTTCTTGGCTGGAGAGAGAATTGGAGCCCCGGGAGCCTCTGACTGGCATTTTAAATGCTTGGGGAAAAAATCTAAAATACAGGAAGCTTACTATTATTAATATTGCATATTGACCAAACAGGAGAGAAAAGAAAACAAGAAACCATCATATTGAATAAAGATCATAAAGAATTATTCCAAACACAACATTGTTACATCGAAGAGTCGTATTTCAACAGGCAAGTGCTCTTGATACCATAGCACAGGTAAGATCAGTGATACTGCTGCATTGACACACCATATTTCATTTCCTCCCCTATTATCTAGGTTCCATTACAAGTTCTGACAATAAATCAGTCAAACAAGCTTACCATTGCACAACTATGGTGCACACACTCTGGTCTCTTTCGTCTATCCATCTTTCGGTCTTCTCGCTACCGTTTTCTCCCTGGGAGGCTCAAATCTGGCAGTACTCCTTCATTTCCTAGCTCTGTGTGCACTTGACATGCTGAACTCTCCTTTGAGACAAACAGCTGAGCCTGTATGCATGTGTGTCAGCTGGGCTCTTACCTTGTTTTTCAGTCTCAGCTGGCGTCAGCTCCCCTGGGGGTCCTCTTCGCATGGGAGCACAAGGGAAGCCCTGGAGCCAGGCCCTATACACACTACGTATACTGTGTATGCAAGAGTCTGTCAGAGCTTGGAGCATCTGTGACCAGGAGTTGTGGCTCCATACAGTGGGATTGCTCCTGTCTGTCTCATCATGTCTTGTATTTATACCCTTCCTTTGGTGGGATCCCAACAGTCAACTCCTGACACCTGATGCAGGCAGCTGATTTTTGGAGAAAAAAAAAACATACAAAAAAAACAAGGTCGACCCCCAAAGCACAGTTGCAAACATGTACAGTATATGTACAGAATCCAACAGCCTACCTCAAACAAGCATTTTTTTTTTTTACCACAATACATTGATCCTCAGCTGGAAACACTTCTATGTCACCTTTATCTCCCTCACATGAATCTGCTGGCTTACCTCAGCCAGGTGGCCTCTCTCTGACAGAAAGATAGATACTGTTAAACTTGTGAAAAAGGCTACCAGTGCAGAGACACAACAGAATAAATGCATTTCCTAGTCCCACTGACAAATAAAAAGTCTGAAGTCTTTTATAACGAAAGAATTTTAATAGTGACATTTCAAATTTAGAATCGGATCGATGAATAAAGGATCTGGTTACAAGTCAGTGCATTGCAACTTGTTAAAGCTGGAGAGAATCTTTGTTGATTTGTTTGTGTGTGTGACTGTCAGAAGTGTTGAGGTGTTCAATGCAAAGGTCACCAATGGGCCCATATTTTTTTAGGGCGATATCTTGTTATGGTACTGTAATTGTCTTTCATCTTCTTCTTACATTGTGATCGTTCAAAAAGGGTCTTATTTATTCCAAGGCAGATGCATTGTGTTGTGTGTATTGTTAGACTTGTCATTTTATCCACCCCGTGTGTTTTTTATCTGCAATTCTTCCCTCTACTGTATATATTGTGAGCACATTTCATTAATTTCTCCAAATGCCGTCTCTCTGTCGCTTTTCAGAATTATTTTTAATCAGACATCATTGTTTGATGTAATGTCTCAGTAGGTATGGGGAGTATTTGCCCAAGATCATTCTTGTTTGTAATTATCCAGGGGATTAATCTGGTGTATTCGCCACAGGAGCCTGCTGCTGTTGCGTTGAATTTGCCAGCCAAGTCATTAGATACACAGTCAGTGGGAACCAAACAACAGTTGGGTCTCTCCCACTCTTGTCTAACAGGGGAGCAAGATGAATACTGGCAGGCTTATATTTGGTGCATATGGTCAAATGTAGTCTTTGGAAGGTCTGGCTAGTCTATACAACATTTGGGTATCAGAGAAAAACGTGCTCTGGTTTATTGGCATTTCTTTAAACCAATCACAATCGTCTTGGGTGGCACTAAGCGCTGGACGGAGCAATGGTGCCTCTGCAATATAGCCTCGGGAAGGTTCAAAGTCAACGTTCAACGGTTGTTATAGTCGTGCAACAGAAAACTCAGACTGGACAGATAGTCTAGCTAGCTGTCTGGATTTACCCTGCAGAGATCTGAGGAGCAGTTAACCACAGTCCTCAGAAATCGACCGGAGTTTAGAATGCCAACACGAAGACAGCAAATATATGAGGGACATCTGGCCGAAAATGAGGCACATCCGGCGGAACATCCAGCGGAACATCCGGCGGAACATCCAGCGGTACCGGAACAATCCCGTAAATGAAACGTCATCGATATAGACTAAGTCAAGTGTGACCTTAGACAGGAATGGTAGTTTTTTGGTTTGTTGGTTTCTTTATGACAAGTATAGTTGATCATAACAAGAAACGCTGAAGCGCTAATACACAGCAAAGTTAGTGGGTTGGGGGGTGCGGTTTTTCTAGGCCTACCAAAATCCATCAGACACAGCTGGGAGATTTGAAGTACACAATGCTTGATACATTACATATCCAAGAACAAGCAAATGATGGATTGTAGCAAGATGTTCCAAGCCTATTTATAGCTGATATTTAGATTTATGGTAGCCAAGTAGCCACGCGTTTCCAAGGTAAACGACATACCTAGCTGCAGATGTCTGCCTGACAAACAAGCGGTGACCCCCTGAGAACCTCATCTCTCTGCGCCCGCTAATTGACTTGTTATTGATCAACTCAAAGACAGTCTGATTTATGGGGAAGAGGACTTGTGGAGACAGCCACCTGGCATGGAGCGGAGTGTTATGAATGTGAGGAGCAAATCCTGGGGGACTAGAGGCTGCAGTTTAGGAGGACATACAGGAGTTTGCAATGCACCAGTGAACTGACACCTTGCACTATGGAGGTTTTTTTTTTTCTAATGTGATGAATCCAAACAACAGCAGTGAGCAGCAATGTTTGTGTGTGTGTGTGTGTGTGTGTGTGTGTGTGTGTGTGTGTGTGTGTGTGTGTGTGTGTGTGTGTGTGTGTGTGTGTGTGTGTGTGTGTGTGTGTGCGCATTGGCAGGGATGAGAAGGAATATGGCAGGGGCAGAACATGTGTTAGGGGGAAGGGGGGGTTGGGAGGGGCTTTGTGTCTGTTTTTGTGAGTCCATGCTGGTGTGTTGGTGACACCCAGGAGCTAGACCAAATAAATTTAAAGTCATCCTACATATCCATCCTCGAGAAACTTCAGAATCATTACTTTTGGGTATGTGTGTGTAGAACAAAGAGACAGGCAGAGAAAGGGAACAAGAGGGAAGGCATAAGAGGGGGAAAAACAGAGAAGGGATGTATAGTAGTGATCTTGTGTAAAGGAGTTGCACAGGATAACAGGCTTAGCTCAGAGCGGAGAAGACAAAAGAGCTTACGGCTGATTGCAGGCTGTGACAAGGAAAGGGGCAAAGGATCAAGCCTTCCAGGCAGAACTATGTAAGCCAACGGTCTCAAACAGACCCCCTGGCAGTTCAAGTCACCTGGCAGCTTAAAGAAAAGTGTCAATAGCAGAGATGGACATTGAATGAATTCCACAGAAGCATTGGTATCTTCCTCACAGGGAATAAAATGTCAGCATTCTCCACATTTGAATAGGCCAGACTGAAATTGCAGCATGATATTTCTAAATGTCATAAAGAATGTAGGCATCTTTGTGATTGTATTCAGGGTAAAGAGGGCATTTCAATCTCATATTTCCGCTGAGTGTTATGCAATATACTGAGCATTCGGTATGCAAATCTGTAATTGCATTTTCATAGCATGTTCAACAACTTCTTCAGCCATTTCTTAGTGAGCCGCCTCCCACTGTCCACCTCTTCCATCCCTCATCCGGAGACATGATTTGGCAGATTAATGCTCAAAGAGGCAGACTTCAATGCAGAGCTATTCGTCAAGCTACCTGCCAGAACGAACCCCTTACCCCACTACTCAAATCCCCCCTAATTCATCTCCCCCTGTCTCTCCCTCTCAAAGTCTTGTTTCCCTCGTCTCGCCCCTCTCCTCTCACCCTCACCTCAGCTTTTGTTAATAATCAATTATGTGATTATTCCAATAAGATGATTAATTACTGGCTCTCCCTCCCCCTGTACCACAGGTTAGCGTGCCTATAATCACACAGTGACAGCCAGGGGACAGCTGAGTTGAGTGATGCTGTCTTGAGGCCTTGCGTGACCCTGTATGACTCGGCTGCGTTTGTTGTCGGCTCATCCTGACGGAGCTTTAATAGAGAGTAGAGACGCGCCACAACATCACATCTTCTACAAATAAGATCCCCCACAAGCCCCCGACAGCCTGACACCACAATATCTTCCATGTCCAGCTATCCAAATATTCATTTTATTGGAAGGTCTAGTCTTGGGACCCTGAGGGGCCGCTGAGTTATTTTGGTTTTGGACAGGTTCCATTCATCTCCTCTGTTCTGGTGAGTTAGACAATGTGCAGAACATCTTAAGCTCCAGCAACTGTGAACCTTTAAAAAAAAAAAGAAAAAAGAAAAATCCTGTTACCATAGCAAGCTAGGTCACATAGAGGTCAATACACATGCAGAGATTGCAGTGAATAAATAGTGTGATTGTGCTTGAGTTTACAGTATGGCCCTCTGAAAAGCGAGACTTGAGCAGTACAGATGGATGTTGATCCACTCGCAGTAAACCAAATGAAATTAAACCCTAAGCGGGATTCAGGAACACAAGAGTAGAGTGGGGAATCAAGACCAGTGTCTTTAATCAAAATAACAATGCTCTTTAATTCTGTGTTAATTAAATGTAGATTTCCCAAATTGAGGAGCAGTCCCTTTGATGCCAGGGGACCTCTAGTCAAATAAACATCCACTCACTGGATTTGTCTGGTGTTTAACCATGTTTTAGTCCTTTTTTTCCTAAACTGGCTGGTGCTAGTTTACACAGAAGGTGTGTCAGCTGAGGGATAGTAGCTTGCAAACAACTCCTCAGGATTTCAAACATTGTGCATCCACAAAGGGAGGGGTTCTTGGCAAGTTGTTAAAACACCTTAATAAGTGGCCTACAACCGTACAGTTCTCACATGAAATGAGACTAATAGTGAATTCTCTGCACTAAATTTCGCACCATTTGTCTCTTGATTGGTTATTCTCCCACTTCCACTTCCCCACTCCCTCCCTCAGTCCTCCTCTATCAATGTAATGAGCAAATCATGGCCACTAGGGAGAGATGTAGGGAGAAAAATTGGTCCCATTATGTGTCAAGGAGTGTGAAAAGAGTAGCGGTGTGTCTGTCAACTCTAACCCCCAACTGTCTGTGGTCGTAACTTCCCACCAAACACAATGAGCTCTTTGCCCGCACGTAGATCTGCTTATTATTTCCCTGTCTTTTAACTACAAAGTCCATTATTGGAAATGCCAGGACAGCCGTGCCCTTTTCTGCACTAGCTCTGCCACAGCTCAGACAAGGTTACAATGGACACAGTAACACACAGTGATTCAAGGCTGATTTAGAGTGACTGGTCTTAAAGCCGACTTATACAGTACAGCAATTATAGGAGATGAAGGAGGAGGAGCTGTGAAGGATGCTGTGGCTAGGTGGGGGCTTTGGGGAGGCAGGTTGTTGTCATTTGGCAGCCAGTCCAGTTGGAGAGAGAAATTACAAATGGAGCCAGAGCCTGGGTGGTGGAGCATTTATCAGCCAGTCCTCGCAATAATTCACACGATCCAGCGGGGAGCCATTATTTTACCACCCCGCTCTCTCACGGCAACCTGCTGGTGGCGAGGATGATGATAGCTACAGGCTTTATGAGCACATGAGCAGACATATACAGTTATTGTTTGAGAACAATAGTTTGGAAAGTCCCATCTCTTTTCAGTATTCACAATCATATGTAGTCCGTGGATTGGACTGTGCTGAGAAATAATCAAGCAGTTGAGCCTAACTCAGGGGCATATGGCGTTTGTTCAATGCAGCAGAACAACAGAGATGCCTCAGGAAGGGACTGACAAACACGTGGTCCCTGTAGTTGGAGGGGAGAGTAACTGGCACGGAATACATAAAGATCACAAATAAATACACCATCCACCTGCTCGGCGAGTGCTTTGGGACCGGGTAGATCCGAAGGCATTGATACAGTTTTGCATTTGCTGGTCTGCCTGTAAAAGCAAGTATAACAGTCTCTGCATAAACAAATACATTCCTGCCTGAATAGGGAATAGGCACGGGAGGCCTGTGATGGCCTTCTCATAATAACAATGATAAAAATGCTATTATTCTATTCATACTCCCCTCACTCTTTACCAACTTTCCCTTTCGGCTCCCATGGGAGACACATCATTCTAATATACCCAAGTTTTCATCCCTTCCCATCCCTTTCTGTGAAAGACCTGCAGGAGAGACAGAGACAGGGGGAGAGAGAGAGAGAGAGAGAGAGAGAGAGAGAGAGAGAGAGAGAGAGAGAGAGAGGGACTGTTTATCCTGTCAGATGATCTAACGTGTGTGGAATAGAGTTGAGCTTTAGAGGAAGCTGTCTACACAATGACAGTTGGCATCAGTGAGTGAGTGAATGATGGCGCATCTGAAATCACTCCCTCGTTGACTCATTGACTTTGTTCTATAGTGAAATACTAAATTGAGATTGTAGACACTTTTTTGACTTATCTATTAAGGGAAAACATTGCATTATGCAGTATATTTAGCAACAAGACTCTACAGCCACACCAGCGGCTCTGTAAGGTAGCACTTAAGTATAGCTGATGTTTAGCATTATTTATCACAATCTTAGTTTTGTGTGTTATCATACTAACATTTGCTAATTAGCACTAAAAACAAAGTACAGCTGAGGCTAGTTAGTTATTAGTTTTGCAGGTATTTAGTCACTAAACTAAATTCTGCAAATGATGGTGGTGCTGAAAAGGCACCAGATATTAAGCAAAGATATTAGTTTATTTAGACATACATGTCTGGATCAAATTTCACAGCAATCCATTAAATAGTGGGATGGAACCATGGATGTCTTTGTTCAAAATGTGATACCAATCTAACCAGTATATCGAGATATTTCACAGGAGTGAACTTTGACCTAATGACGTTATTGATGAAAAGTCAGGGGATGTGCGGAGCATGAATGTCGGTACAAATTTTCCTGGCAATCCTTTTAGTAGTTGTTGAGATAATTCAGTCCGAACCAAAGTGGTGGACCGACCAGCTGACAGGCGAACATTTCCAAAGAGCCACATCGTTAGCGTGCCTAAAAAGTAGTGTACATGCTATGAGAAAAAGCCTATATAATGCATACGTATTTGTCTACTCATTTTAACAGGTGTCCTCATCACCCATGCCAAACTCTTTTACCAAGGTGGCTGCAACGATGTCTTCATGTCTGTCTTTAATACTCTTTTTTTTATTCCCTCAGCCTGCTCTCGCTTCACTTCCTCGTGCCATTCACTGTCATTGTGGAAAGGTGTATGTGACTCCACTAGTAGAGCAGAGCCCATTATTGTAAATAGGCCAATAAGTAACATCACACGTGTCCCCAAAGCAAGCACACTCTATATGCAAAGCAGAGGTACACTGCTAAAGAAACTGGCGCCAAGTGATTATATTTGTAATTTAATTTCCTTGGTCACACAGAGATAAGAGAAGGGAGCGGCTACAGTTGGCCGGGGATGAATAGAGTGACGAGAATGGGACTACGGCTTCATTGTCTGGACTGAGATGTCCGAGACGACACCACTTACGAACAACGGTACCGGCGGCGGGCAGATATGGTATATACACAGGGATTCGAACTCAAAGACACGAAAACAATGTTAGTAACAGAGACAGCAGAGAGAGTTCCACTATACAAGAACACATGCACTCTCAAATCAAATAAATGAATGTAGGTGCAGGATAATCAAGAAACTCTTTTCCCCCCCGAAGCAAGCTCTGCCTCTCCTCTTTCTGTCTGTCTTCGTCGCACTCAGTTTTGCTGAACAAATGTAATCAGCAGCGTGGTCTGGGTGGGATGTCGGTCACAAAGAGCAACAGCTCATTGCTGATTCTACAGGCAAAATGAACCGGGTCCCTGCAAGAGAGACGACTGAAGGACACAAGGTGTACTCTCCCGACAGCCTCTCTATGTCTCCCTCCTTCTGTCTGCTTTTTCTGAGATTGTAGAACTGCAGATATCAAATTTCCTGACTTTTCCATTTTCAAAGAGTGTCCACTTATACTGATGACAATGCAGTGGAGGCCACAATACTGCAGTGGTCAAACTCTGATTTTGACTACATCAGAACATTCAGGGCTGGAGCTGATGGTGAGCGAAAGGTACAAAGTTATACTCAAAATCTCACAGCACAAAAACAGAATTCCGGGTCAGCGCAAAACTGCTTTGTGACATCTCTCTCCCTTTGTTCTCTTCTCCTCTCATCTTTATGTCTACTTCTCCCCTGCTGTCTATTCTTTCAGCGTATTTCCTCAGCGTCTTGACTTTGAACCCAACAGCATTAACCTGTCAGGAAAGTTACAAATGTTTTGACTGAATTATGTAAACCATGGAGAGATAAAACTGCAAAAAGCATGCAGTTCTCGCTTTATTTCATAATTCATCATGCTCCCAGATCGAGCCAAATAAAACTTGACTTATTAGGTAGTCCGGCGCATTCTGGCTCAAAATCCTCTGAAATAAGCTTGAGAATATTAATCACACTTTGTCTACCTCGCAACTAACAATCAAACACACACACACACACACACACACATACGTGCACAGGTTTTTTGTGTGATTTCATTACTCATCATATGGGAACAGTGTCTCCCACATTCCAAGGGAGGCAACGCAATCAGTGTTACACCAGCACCACCAAAAGGTGAAGCTGAAAACAACAGCTTGCTTTCTTTACCTCTAAAATACAAACTTACAGCACTGGAAAGAAGATGCTTCGCCCAGGCAGCCAGCAGGTTTATTTATTTATCTCAAAGAACACAACCACAAACACACAGGAGCAAAGAGAAACACACAGTTTATACTAGGGGGATGGGGTAGTGGCGGTGCAGCATAATTAGTAGGACACGGCTGTATAATTGGTCTCTAATTGATATGAAGAGCAGTGGTTTATCCCAGGTTGTGTTGTACACATTCTGCCGGCCCCAGGTAGGAAACGCTGGCGGCCTGCTCAATCTTCTGATTGATGTCTTTGTAGCAAATGCCCTTCAACAATCAGTAGCCACAATCTCTCTGTGTCTATCAGGCCACCTGTCTATCTGTGCGTAACATCTTCTACCATTCATCTGTCATTTCATCCTTTGTGCCTAAACGCCGCACTATCTCTTTCTTTCTATCTCCGCATTGATTCGGGCCTGTCGTTCTCTGAAGGCATTCTCAACCTTTGGTCTGTTATTCTCGGGAAGGTGAAAGAGCAGCGTTTGCGGTGGTGGAAGGTGAATAGTGGTGGGTTTGTTTATGAGACACCAGCAGCCATAAAAGACATGTGCATTCAATGGCCCAGACAGCACTCAACAGGGGGGAAATAAAGACAACTTTAGATGAAAAGGAAATCAAAAGTACTTTTATTTACGAAAGAAAGGGGCGTGCTCTCTCGATTTAGCAAACGAGGGTTGAATTGTTTGGTGGACACAATGAATTGAATGGATTTGAAGTTAGGATGGGGAAGCTCTTTAGAACAGTTCTGTCCATGGATCGCGTGCTGATGCAAGACGACCTTCAAGGACATTTACCTCATTTACACAGCAATTAAGAACTAGCCTGTTGGTAAATTGAAAAAGAGACAAAAATCCTCTGTGGATTTAATAACAAACTCATTACCAGGGCCCAACAGGGCGGAACTGCCTTTTAATTAGAGCAACACCTGATTAACGCCCAATTAACAGAGCCAGAGACACTTAATTCTCCCCCACTTTGGCAGGTTGAGAACATAAACATAGGCAGTCCAGCATGGGAGTGCTTCCTCTCCCCCTGGGAATGTGTGAGAGAAAAGTAAATAACGACTTTGGATGCAGTCTGTTGTCGGGTGGTCCAAATGATCCGCAGAGCTAGGAACTGTATGCTGGGAAATGCATGACGTTAAGTGTTTCAACAAACGAGACAGATGTATAGGACTGGCTGGCAAAAACTCTGCTTCGCTCCACATGCAGCTCCTGGTGGGCTGATGTACAGTAGGACAACCGTCCAAGCAGTTAACCCTCATGTTCAGCCATATGTTCCTCCCACTCTCAGATCATACTTTAAAACAGACACATAATAAACTTTTTTTTTTATAATTATTTTTATTATTTCCATCAATAAGTAATACATATACCAGCATACTGTGCATTTCCATACTCCAATCAGAGTACAACTCCTAGTAGTGACAGTATTCCTCTACTCCACAGGATCTTAAACTACACTCAAGCATGCTCACTCATACTTTTACATACACACCTCCCCAACCATACACTCTCCATGCTTCCACTCATCCACATACACCATTCATTCCCACTCATCCACATATATCTTTCACATTTTTGACACACAAACCCAAACACACACCAACCACACCTAATCAACTTTTTAAACCTTTTATTTAGGTTTGTGGAAAGGTGTGGACATCACATCAAAGCATATTCAAACTAAGCCTTGTTGAACATACTATTTATCATACCATATGACAACTAATTAGTAATAAAAATAAGGGACCATTGAAATAGGGTATGACCACAGATGCGTGTGCTGTGTATTACTCATCATCAGCAAACAGGAAACATTTCGTAGGAAAACAACAAAGAAACACAATGTTTACTTGACATAATTTAAATATAACCTATTTTGCTGTTGTTGGTTGAGGACTGTCGAAAGTGTCAGATGACAAGATGGCGCTATTTTAACTTTCGGCAACTACAGTACATCGCAGGTCCTACTGAAACTTTCAGTTAAAGTTACTAGTTGAATGTTGTAGTGAGTGTCTTGTTTACATGAATTCAACTGAAAACCCTCCACAACGGGACCTGGACATAGACTAATGAAATTCACAACTTTTCAAACACCAGTCTACACATGCACTTTGTCAGAGAACTCTCATCTTACATTTGGTGCCCAGTTTCCCAGCCAGTATTGTCGGTCTTTAGTGTGTTTTTATTTCATTTCAGAGCCTTTAGTCCCACTGACTTCCAGGACTCAGACTTTTAATTCCTCTGGCAAACACTTTACTCCCAGCGCAGTTAATCAATATTCAGTCTGGTTGTATAGATCTATAAAGCAACTAGAAATTGCTAGTTTCTCATTCAGTCTGTGTGCTTTAATGTGCAACTTACACATTCAAATCCATTTCCTCTGTCATGTCCCTATTTCTGAAATCCACTTAAGGCTCTTGGGAGCCATGTTGCTTTTCTTGTTACCAGGGTAATTAGTATCGCTGAAAGAGCGTTTAGCGGCCATAACTTGAGATGAAATTCGCCACGCCTCCACAGACGTCTCTAAGTCTGGCAGGATGTCAGGCACGACAGCTCGCTCAGCTAGAAAGACTATCATCTCCACCACCAACAGCAGGACCCAACCTAAAGCCCCTAGCCAATAGGAGGAGCCGAGGCTGGAGAAGTCTTGACGGATTTCTTCCCGGTGCTGATGGGTGAAAAGAGACCAGCTGAGGAGGAAGAAAAAACCTGTAGATAGAAGAAGAACAAAAAAAACCGGGTCGAAATAAGTATCATTGCGAGGAAAAGAAAAAAAGTCATTAAGTTCAATTATTACGTGCCTGGAGCTTTAGAAAAGAGTTTGTATGATAATGAACTGCAATTCCAAGGAAAAAAAAAAAAAAAAAAAAAAAAAAAAAAAAAAGTCTCTTTAAAAACCGCTGCCGTGCAGGGTATGTAAATGACTAGTACATAAAAGAATTTATGGAAGTGTGGGATTTGACATGAACTACACAAACCAAAAGGCTATTTGGAGGTTAATTAGAAATGGGGCCATTTTTACCACTTTACTTGGATGAAAAACAAAAACAACACCAGTCTAATTATTAATAAAGTGAAACACATAAACATGCTGTGTGGTTTACGTAAGTGTTGTGAGCAGTGCAGTGGGGTTACCTGTAGAGGCCATAGTGAGCAGCAGCAGTGTGGATGGGTAGAGGGCCTGTCCTGCCATGAGGAGAGAGCGAGTGTTTGAGTAGGAGCGCACCGTCCGAGGCGTCCAGCAGAGGGCAAACACCAGACTCAAAGCACCAGTGCTCACAGCCATGAGGAAGGAAACAACTCCAAAGACTCTCTCTGCTTCCAGGGCTGAAAGACACAACAGCATGCACACAGTTCAAAGTGGGAAAGGTAAACTAGTCTGATTGATATTAACTTTAATTTGCCAGAGTTACTTTCTACTTTCTACTAGGGCTGAGCGATTTGAGGAAAAAAAATCAAATTGGGATTTTTCTGCAAACTTTTTTTGCAAACTTTTACAAATACACTACCAGTCAAAAGTTTGGGGTCACTAAGAAATGTCCATTCCAGTCCATTACAGACAGAATACCAGCTGAGATCAGTTACATTGTTTTTTTAACCAGGGCAGCAGTTTTCAGATTACTTTATGTGCTTACATAATTGCAAAAGGGTTCTCCAATGTTTCCTCAGTCAGCCTTTTAAAATGATATCAGATTAGTAAACAGAATGTGCCTTCGGAACATTGGTTGCTGATAATGGGCAATGTAGATATTGCATTAAAGCTCAGCCACCCACTCAGATTAGCTGGTATTATGTCTGTAATCGAGTGTTTGAACAATTCGGCATCGTACTTACGAAAACATAACAAAAAGATATTCATTCCCATCCAAAGAACATTACAACCTTACTTAAAAAAAAAAAAACTCAAGAAGAAAGGCACTTCATACATAAAGAGAAAAAAATAAGTTAAAAAAGAAATCTGTACAAAATACAGAAAATACAATACAAAGAAAAGGTGAAATGGAATGTAGGCTATGTAATCACATTTCCTTGAAAAAAACCTTGCAGTACATCAGCTATATAAATTATTTTCTTATTATTAATAATTTGGATAGACTCAAAAAAAAATTCGAAATTCAATTCTGAAGTGAGTAAAAGCTGGGCGAGATTTAGAAAATTTCGCTTTATGGATATGAAATTTCCCTTGTAGACCTGAAGGCAACATGATGAAGTGAAACATGTTGAGGCAATGACACATTCCCTGAAATGATAATGATCACATGTCCCTGCCTACAACTGAAACCAAAAACGTAAAATCAAGAGTTCATGGACTTTTAGGTAATTTTCCTGTATATTGAGCTCCCACTACATTATATTTATTCTGAAAATGACACGTTGGAATACAACAAACTGACATATGGTGGGATATTTTTAATATCAAAAAAAAAAAAAATCTTAATCATTTATTAAAAAAATATATATTTCCTTAGTTTTTTATTTTTTATAATCACTATAATTAAATCTGTTATTAAATAAGGTTTTTATAATTTGACAATCGCTTCAAATGAAAACTTGCAGCGGTCTTTAGCCTTTTTGGGAAGTGGATTAGCTGGCAGCATACCTGTGCCTACACATAGTGAGGTGTGTAGTGAACAAACTGACAGGGGACCTCATTTCTTTGACAAAAATAAATAAATCAGTCAGCTACAACAAGATGTAGCTGACAAAGACCAGCTGACCAAGATTTCAGCTCATTTGCCTCCAGCCAAATGTGAAAACTTCAGCAGACGCAAAGAATGCATTCCTCTGGTACAGGAGCGAGCTCAAACTTGTTTACTACTGCTACTGCTACTGCTCCTCCTGATGTTGAGCCCCTCTAGAGATTCAGTGGTGGGATATTTTAGCAAAATCAGTACCTTATTAACACAGCACAGCAAACACAAGTTTATGCCTCATTCAATATGAATGCAATACACGTTATTTCACGTTATACTGTACGACAGTCCCACCTTTTTTTAACCTTGAACCTTAATGAATGAACCTTAAAATGTAAGTCATGTAAATGCGGCTTGTTGCTCACCGTTGAAGACGATGCCACCTGTAGGATTTGTCTGGTCACTTTTAGTGTTGTTCCACTCTGTCCAGAGTCCCCTCTCCTTCAGCCAGAATGGTGTACAGATTGCATAGCACACACACAGGCAACCCGCCAATCCCACACAGGACTGAGAAAACCTGAAGCGACTTACAGAGTCCTCCAGCTCCAGAAACTTCATATTTACACACCACTGAGAGAGAGAGAGAGAGAGAGAGAGAGAGAGAGAGAAAACAGAAGGCAGAGAAAATAGAAGACAGGAAGAAAAATTATGTGTAATTAGTGTATTAAAGTTGAGCAACAGTAGGAAAATCTCTTAGAACTAACCTTGCCATTTAGTTCAACGTGTTATTGTAATTAAAGTACTGTCTTACCTTTGTTGTAGAAAAATAAAAGGTGTCAGGAACAAAGGTGTGAAATTAGTGTGTGTACAGGTAAAACAAAGTGTATACTACAGAAACGACTTATGGTTACTGCTGTACTAACACTACTGTACAAACGCTGCTTGTACTGCTCAGGACCACAAGCCCTCACTCGCAAGTCAAACCCTTGTTACTCCACCCCCACCCGCTGCAATGGAAACTCCCCCAGTCCCCCAAGCTAAATTTCCCTGTGAATTCTCCACTGTGACCCACCAACTCTCACTGTAGAGAAAGTGAAAGCACCAACAATGGCCATTCAGTATTTGAGGAAGCAGAAGTGTATGTAGCTAACATAAAGCCGCAAGGAAATAAAGAATAAGTGGACATTAAATCTAGAATCCCCTTAATATTTGAGATATACTCTGTAACAGAAATAAACCACACAGACGTGTTTATGTCAAAAGCAGAAACGTGTGGGGGGGTGTCAACGGGCGATTATGCATGACTACACATTTGAGGAAAACCCACTCTCGTTTTCTAACAGCAGGGGCACGTGATGTGGTTGATGGCGTCTTGAAACTCTCCTCTTCGTCATACCACCCCCTTCGCCTTCCACTGTAGCAACGGAACAGCCCCACAGCCCACCCAAAAGGAAAGGTTAAAAAAATAAAATGCCTTTAGAGTGTGTTTTGTACAAAATAATATAGTAGATCTCTTCAAATAAAAACCTAAACATTTGAAAGTCAAGATATTTATCACTGGCCCGTTCAGATCTCACTCTAAATGACAGATTATAGTCAAATAAAGAATAAATGAATTCCTTTATTCACAGATCATTAACTTTACAGAAAGTGCAATACATTCTGATACAATAAAGTGCATATGAGCAAATAATAAAGATGTACAATTCAGATTAGAATATTCAAGAGAAGAATAGAACGTGACTTTTGGTTGATTATATTTGGCATTCACTTAGAGTTGCAGTAAATAAACATACATATTTTCAGTCTGGATAACAAAAAAAATAAAAATAAAACAAGGCCATCTCCCTTAGCAGATTGAAAATAAGGCCTAGAGATGCAGAAAGAAAAGTGCTCCTGTCCTTCCATCATGGCCTTGCCTGCTCTACTTTTCTTCTTCTCTCCTCTTTAGCCTTCTCACAGCAAATATTTCCTGGTTACTCAAAAATAGGCATCAGATTTGACCTTGTGTCAGGTGTTTGTGTCAAGCTTTAACCGTAAACACAGGGACTAAGAAGGATGCTGAAGTACTTCCTCTTGACAGCTACAATGTGGGCCCCTTTATCCTAAGCTTACTTTCTGGCTCTTTGCAGCAGGGCCTTGAATACATCAAGAATCTGTGGGTCCTCCCCAGCAGACAGCTCTGGAGTGTTTTTCTCCAGCCAATCGGAGGAGTGGATCTGGTTCCTTAGCGTGCCAATCAGAGAATCCAGACTGTCGGGCTTCGATGCATGGCGGTCCAGCAACACTAAGTCCCCAGTGTCCAGCGGGCCTGTGTCAGGAACAGGGCAATCCTTCTCCATCATCTGGTCGGATGACTTACTCTCGGGTGATGACGTTGAATTGACAAGCGAAGCATTGTCTGAATTGTCACTGTCCTCTTTCTCTGATTTTTCGCTCTCATCGCTGGCTTCTTTGATAGAGTGCGAATCGGGGCTTCCTTCAATTTCTTTCAAGGCCTCCCTAATCCGCTTTAGGCCTGAAATAACACAAAACATGAACAGAATAAGTCAGTAACTAGTATCCAATCATTACTTAGCTTAAGACACAAAGCAAGAGATAAACTGGAAGAAAATAAAACCACTGACTGAACAAATGAAATAATAAATATGATCTAATCAATGTGTAGTTTAAGGCAGAAAATGGGAATTAGAGGGGGAAAAAACATAACTCACTATTTAATAACTTGAAGAATAGATATGAACTTGTCAATATATATAAAATAAGACAGGGAGTAGCTGAACAATTGAGTGGGCATATTAGACTAGAGACTGACCGAGCTGAAGGTGGTGCTGTTGGTCTGCGAAGACAATGCGGAACCAGCCGGGCGTGGAGCAGCAGAAGGCCTGACCGCAGCTCACCACCACCTTGTGTCTGAGGAAACCCTTCCACAGAGACAACTCCTCCTCAAACGACGGCTCTCGGAGAAACTACCAAAACGCAGAGACGGAAGTGACACATTAAGCCCACAGGGACACAATCTTTTCCAGACATAGCCACGTGTGGTTATTTTGCATTTGAAATTAGTGAGAGAGGGAAACGGAAATATTAGCCCCAAACGTCTTAGCGTGACTTTGATCTTGGTACCTTTCGGAGGTCCGCCCAGACGTACAGCGCAGCATGTCTGTCCAGGAAGGGGATGCCCATACTCTGCAGCTCTCCTGTCAGGTAACTGTGAGCAGCTTTCAGTCTGCGCCTGTTCTCAGGCAAAAATTCCTTGCTGATCCACTCTGGAACACGAGAGTGCAAAGTGACAATAGGTAAATCAGTCCTTCCAGAAAACTGCAGAGTTTTTTTGTGATTGTTACGGGCAAAAATCTTTGATTATGCGGCAGGTTTTCTTAAAAAATGCGATGGAATATGCGGGATATTTATGCAATGAAATTGCGGGAACTTGCAAAGACTTTGATGAGGTTTGATGAAAAAGAGAAGAAAAAAAACCGATTCCCCCAACACCCTGCTTTTTGATGAGGTTCACGTCGCGTAATTACGTCACTTCATAACGTTCCCATGGCAACAAGGGAAAATGACTGCTCTTGTGTGAAGTAAACGCAACATTTTTCAACTTTCTGCTAAGATATATGTGACTTTTTTGCAACAAAAATGCGGGGATTATGAAATCATATTTTGCGCGGAAATCGACAACTTATACGCCGAAAGTGCGACGTATTTGAAAAAAAATGCAGCCCCTGCATAAATATGCAGACTTTGGCTGATTATGCATTGAATTATGCGATCGCATAATCGCGTTTTTCTGGAGGGACTGGTAAATGAAATGTTACAAGTCATATCCGAGAAATTGCTACAAAGCAAAAATGTTTGAATTGCTGAAAAGCTTACATCCAAAATCATTTGAATTTATGCATTTAATCTTGACTGGTCTTTTACCAAAAGGGGTTTGATTGTGAGGATTGTTCTCTCAATGCATTGTGTTCGCAAAAGCACATGTGAAGCTTGGATCCGTACCTCTGTCCTGAAGCATTTGTGCTACCTGGTGCTGGCTGTTTCCAGAGACGCCGTGGAATGCGCCCAGCTGGGCCAACGCCTCCACAAGGTCTCTGTTCTCGGTATACAGAGTGCCTATTCTGATTCCTGCCATTGCAAAGTCCTGGAAACGACAAGAGGAAGTAAATGAAGAAGAACGGTGAAAGCAAACGCCCACTTAGGAATAGCTGAGATTTCACGGTTCTGTGAGCAGTGATGTAAAAAGTCTCCGGTCTTCACACTATCATACAGCGCAGCACAGTACGTACCTTGCTCATCCCCCACATTACATGCGTCCTCTGTGGGTCAGGCAAACTGAAAATAAGAGCACATCGTTAGCAGCTAAGATGCTGCCTTCAGCCTCAGTTGTTATGATTAAAGGTCCAAATCTAAGGTCTAAAATCAAGCAGAGGCTGGGTTCATGCAGTACCTGTCTATACCGAGGACACTGTTAAAGGCGACAGATTCATTAAAGACCGTCAGCATGTACACTTCATCAACGATACAGTGGAGCTCATTTCTAAAGCAGGAAATCGTGGAGAGAAAGAGAACATAAATATATACAGTGTAGCATTAATAAAACATGGTTTTATATTGTCAATGGTTGTTAATGACAAAGGAAATGCAACATAAATATAAATTGGTCCCTTCAACGCCCTACGTCAGTGTAAAAGCACTGTGGTTTATGGTTACAACACCTCTGTGGAGGGAGTTACTCTGGCAGGATCATTTAGAAAACAATAGGTGATGCAGGAGACTCCTTGGCACATGGCTGCACTTGACAATATGCTAATGGTTAAGAGAGGTGATAAAACTTAATCAAGAGCGCTTGATATTCCACACACGGGACAGAGCTCTCGGGCCGTAAAATAAGAGAGATCACACTAGGAACTGTATGCAGTGCTTTGGCAATGTGCTTAAAGGAGCCACAGGACTGCTGGGAGGATTACAGTGTTAGGCCACAGCGTGAGATAATAGTGGGGCAAACATACCTTTTGGCAAACTCCAAGAAGGCAATCATCTCATCCGCCGTGTAGATCTCAGCCAGGGGGTTGTGGGGGTTCATCAGTATAACCGCTCGGATGATCAAACCCTAAAAAGAGATGGCCAGTTTCTAAATAACTAAACATGTGTCTTCACAGTCTTTAGAAATAAAGCTGAAAAACAAATCACTGAGAAAAAGAGAGCATCCAAGACGTTTATCTAAACTAAGAACATTATCCAAGCACTTTTGGAGTGGTTCTGTCTTTCTTACAATATTCATTAAGATCAAGTGCTTAAGAATAAATGCATTCATGAAGTACCTCTTGTTTAGCCCTTTTCAGACCTTCTTCTAGTTTGCCTTCAGTAAGGTGGAAGGGCCGACTGTCTTTGCCATCAGCCTTAAAATAAAAACACGAAACAACAACATCCAAATTGGGCAACTGACAATGCTGCGTGAGATCACATGATGCATTTAAAAAGGTGAATGCATTGTCTATATATATATATATATATATATATATATATATATATATATATATATATATATATATATATATATATATATATATATATATATATTGAATGTTTACAATCAGCAAGGCACAACAAGTACGTATAGAATTACAGTTTTAAACACAAGCACATAAGCTCTTCAAGTCAACCAGGCTCTGTATTCCTACCTCACAGTCCAGAGGAACATGGAAGAGTTTTACATCACTATACAATTGTAGATCCTCAGTGATAACGCCGTAGAAAGGAGTCGGAATGAGAATGGCATCTACAACGTGAAAAACACAACGACCACGTGAAATTGACACAAACAGCAAGCTAACCCATATAAGCTACTATTTAGGTTTTACTACTTTTGCGGTATCTTATGGCTGGTCAGTGCCATGTCTTTCAGTTTTTTTTAAAGATGATTTTTTTGGGGCTTTTCCATTTATTCGATAGTGACAGTGGCTAGACAGGAAATGGGGAGAGAAAGAGAGGGGATGACATGCAGCGAACCCGGGCCACTGCAAAGGACTCGGCCTACATACTCTTACATGCTCTTACTGGGTGAGCTAAAGGCCGACCCGTCTGAATTTCTTTAGGAAGGGTTTTACAACAGCTGTTGTTGAAGGGATCTGGGAAGATGCCTGTTTGAAGACATGGATTTATAATCTTTAGGACATGACTTGAAACACTGTCAAACACCCGCTTAAGAAATGCTGTAGGTACAGGGTCGTTGGGGAGGGGACTTGCAAAGCTCAATTCATGTAATACAGGTAACTTTTCCCACGGTTACATCTTTTTGTAACAGGATTTTGCTGAAGTTGTTCCGTTTCTGAAGAACAATGCAAGTTCTTCACAATTTGATGCAGAGAAGGTGGGGGCAGTGTTGAGTAGCTGGTCAATAGTGGTAGAATAATATTCTAGAATTTCCAGCACTCTCCTTAATAATATTGTATAAGTAATCCTTCCTTGCCAGATGTATTGCATTGTTATAAGCAGTTGATGCTCAGAAATAGGTAAGTCAGATACGGAGACATTGTCCATGTTTAACCCTGTTGTTATTACTAAGTCTTGAATGTTTACCAGGCTGATAGGTGCCTTTATTACATGTTGGGTAAGTCCAAAGCTGTCCAGTAAATTCACACGCTCCATAGCTTTGGAGGCGTTCTTTTTATTGATAAGAATACTCAGGTCTGCGGTCAGGATTGATCGATCATATCTTGTGAATATTGAGATCAGCTCTGAGGAAAGACCAACATGGGCTGCTTTTCAGGCTTTTCTGGCAAAGCACTTATTGAGCTAAATAAATATATTACATTACCTAAAATGAGGCCTTGCTTGTAGTAGCACTAAAGAAGCAATTTATGCAGCTGCCCAGATCAAATAAATAAAAAACGTGTAACGTTTAAACAATTATGCTACAATTTCCCCATTCTGTTATATTTTATTCGATGATCATTTTTAATACAAAACAGGCAGGAAAAAAAGAAATTCCTGTTGTTACTGTGCGCATGTTTGTATTCATACACTAGAGATATGGCTGTATTGTGTGTGTGTGTGTGTGTGTGTGTGTGTGTGTGTGTGTGTGTGTGTGTGTGTGTGTGTGTGTGTGTGTGTGTGTGTGTGTGTGTGTGTGTGTGTGTGTGTGTGTGTGTGTGTGTGTGTGTGTGTCAGAGAATTCTAAACCTACCTTTAGGGTCACAAATGACTGCTGCAATACACGAGAAGAGGGAGCCACAGCCGTTCATCACCACAACCTGAACAAAGACACACATCCACCGTGTTATGAAAGACCCAATTAAGGCACAGAAGGAGGCCTGATAAATATGCTACAAATTCATCCAATTCATCCATTTCTAAAACCGACATTCATTACATCTGAATTTAAGTTGGTTACCCGCAACAACAAAAAAGCTCTGTTAGTTCAGTTGCAGCATTTAGCATCTTCATAATCATTACGGAGTTAATCAGATAAATTAATTGAATCCACTGCTATATTTTTTGAGAATGAATGGCTGTTATCCAGTCCATCTTCTGCAGCAGCAGCAGAAAACAAAAACAAAACAAAAAAAGACATATTTGTCAGCAATTACATAATTTGCTGGAAATCTGTATCAGGAAGGGAGCCTTCTTTACAAAAATCACAGAAATGCAGATGGAGTAGTTACACAAGAACAAATCAAATGTAGTTATCAGTTTCAGGAGCAGGGCCACGCCTCAACCGCACCTCTAATCACCCGTCAATACTTACCTAATCAACCCATCCATCCAAATCTGGTTGTCTCAGATTTCTCTACCCACCCTTCCTTTCCCTTTCGTCCATTCTCCTTCCTAACTCCTCCCTATCCACATCCCTTCTCCCCTCATTCCTTCCTACACAATCTGGTGCATACCTCTCCCATGTCTCATTCTACTGTATGTACCGTCCGGGTGGGCTTGTAATCAGCGAGCAGAACCCCCACACTGAGTCTGCCTCCGCCCGGTCTTCAGTACGTCCTTCTTCTACCTTCACCTCTCCCCTTTACATCCATTCATCTGTCCTCAACATCCGATACCTCCTGAATTTCCATTAAACCTCTAAATGGCATACGGTTGTGGCGTGGTTCAAAAATGAATTTATTCCAACCTGTTCTTCGTTGACCACATTTGTGTTTGCCTTTTGTCTATGTCCCTTCTAAATCAGAAAGACAGCAGTATCAAAAAAATTGAAAGTGTTTGCAAAAATGAAAAGCTGCAAGTCAATCGGTGTGCTCCAGTCCCTTTCTTTTCCCTTGATGCTTTATGTATTGTGGTGATTTAAATTGTAAGAATATAATTATAAAAATATATAATTAGGAAGACCACAATGTTACAATACTTAATTAAAAGACCTACAGTCTGTGCTGTTTGTCAGTCCAATGGAAAATAAAACATTTTTTAAAATAAAAAAAATAACTCCTGCAGTCAATTTGTACCTATGTAAAAGCAAATAATTATTGTGTAAAATTATTATTGTGTGTGAAGTGTAATTTAGAGTTGACAGTGCAACTTGTCATTCTGAAGAATAGTTCCTTTTAGAATTCCAAATTATTAATAATAGATTAATGTATAGGTAGAACTGTAGTGCTGTTCAGGTGGCACTACAGTAGATGTTATAGTGTTCCGGAGTTTAAACTCTAGAGAGAATAATATATTTACCTTTTGTACAGTGGGCTGGGTGTAAAATCTTATTATGTAAGTGCCCACTATCTACAGTCATAGTATAAATGTTGTACAATATTTCCCTCTCATATATTGTGGAAAGAATGTAAATATGATAAAGCACCTCAGAACTGTTTATAGGGTGTGAGTAACTATACAGTATGTTGTTACATTTTCCACGTCTGCCATTTACAGTATGTGCTTTCCACAAACTCCATTGGTTTTTAACACGATACAAGGCAGAATATATTGTTATTCCCTTAAAATACAATATTTAGTATGGAATACTATATTATATAGTATATTCAATTGACTACCGTAGTTGTCTTAGACGGTTCAAATTGCTTGTGTTACATCCCTTCCAGCAACAAAAGCAATAATCTTTACTCACATTGTTAGCTTTCAATGGCTTTGGAGAACAGCAGTAGTGAGTCAGGAACTTTGCAACCTCCTCTCTCAGGCTGAAAGAGAGCAAGATGGAAAGGTTAGAACAGGGTTTTACTACTACTTACTTGTTAAAATGTAACGTTACTACGAGCCGGTCATCTTGATCAAAATAAAGGTCCACTTGAATCCCTTACAATGTGTGTCCCTTCCAGTCTGAATACTGCAACAAGGATGGGTCAAAATGTGGCATGTCAGGCTTGGTCAGCTGTAGCAGAAAGGAAAAGGAAATGCATTTGTGAATGCAGGCAGAATAATTTAGATTACCAGGATGTGAGTGCACGGCTAATCTTACCCGTTTACCAAGAACATCATAGCATAGTTTGTTCTCACTGGTACCCATGTTGATTATGCCCTGGAAGAAAGAAAAACAACTTAGAAGTAATTGTAATGGTATCATTTTGTTTGCCACGTCAGAGCTGTCTGACAGCTGCATTTATTCATGACACAGACTCACATCAGGGTTCTTTGTGTCATGGTGTTTGTCCATTAAATATTGGGCATAGCCCTCCTGGAGAATGCCTTGAGTCTGTCGGATGCTGTTACCACGGTTGGACAGGTACACGCTGGGGCCGAGAGTGGCTGCACCTCTCAGTGCTGCCGAAACACTCGGAGACATTTTGAAGGCTTTGACAGATGCAGGCGGCGTTGACTCTATTGTCTCCTGAGTGGAAACGGCCTGTGTAGCGGGAGCCTCGGAAGGCGGCTGAGATAAAGAGGACGAGACAGAGGGGGCGGCCGTGGTCATCAGAGATGCTGACAGATGAGCTAGGGGTGAGACGGAGGGGTCAGTCGGTGTCGTCGCGGCGGTCGGAGCGCCCTGTCTGACAGCGACCAACACCCCTGTCAGCATGCTGAACAGGCGGAGCTCATGCTGGCGCTCCTGCTCCGCCCTCCTCTCCTCCCGCTGTTCCCAGCGCTCCTCAGCCTGCAGCTCTCTCTCCAGCCGCGCCTCCTCCAGGGAGAGGAGGCGCTCCTCCGCTGACTGCTGCCATTTCAGGAAGCTGGCCAAGGCTTTATCCAGGCTTCTTTGGCCAACGCATCTAGCACCCCCATAGCTCCACGATGTCTTGCCGCCCAGGCGACGCTTCCTCTGTCTCACAGAGGTTGGGGGACGAGAAACCTTCTTACCGGGCCCCTCTGATGTGTCCTGTGGCCCAGGACTACCAAAAGCCTGGCTGACAGCTGTGGCTGAACCGGCAATGTTCAGGTCACTAAAGCCTGGGGATGTGAAAAAGAGAAATAACAATGTCAATAATCATTTTCTAAACGCACGTTAATGACAGTGACAGTGATGATAATGATTCTAGTATTTGGATTGACAACCTGAAGGTGAGATTCTCGCATTTGTTGAGCTCTGTCCATGACCCAGAGGGTCGTCTGGCCCCGGTAGAGACTGGCCATCAGTTTCCTGGTCATCTTCAGATCCATAGTACATCTCGGGGGGAGCGACACCTGAATTCAGCAGGCTCTCCTCAACATGTTCACATTTAATATCCAGTGAATCTCCAGGTTTTGGAGGCTGACCAAACAGAAACCCACCTGAGGAGGCAGGACCAAAGGTGCCGGCTGGAACTCCTTGCAGGTATGCCTCAGGCCCACCTGGGCACTGAAACACCTGTTGAGCTATGACAGCTCCGCCCAAGGAGGAGTAGGTGATAGCCGGCCGGTTGGCCAGCACCCTGTCCATCACATCATAGAACTTCCAAGACCTCATTTTGTGATTGTCCTTAATGCGGCGGTACTCCAGCTTCATCTTTTTGATTTTCTCCCTGCACTGGTCACCGGTACGGTAAATGCCCTTTTCGCGCAAGATGTGGGCTATGCGGTCAAATACACGCTGGTTGCGCAATGAGCTCTCCAATTCAATTTGGACCGACTCATCGGACCACAGCTGGAGCAGCTCCACTATCTCCGGGTCAGTCCAGTTGCTGCCTCGCTCATGCCTCCTGCCGCGAAAGTCCATCCTGCAAGTTACAGGAGGTGTTCTGCAACGCAAGATGACGGGGCGATATGAAGACACATTGGTAGCCTAGCCTACAGTACCTCTGCCATCCTGACTTCAGGAGCACCCAACGTCAAACAATGGAGCTTTAAGTGGACACATGTATTCTTAACGTTAATGTTTAAACAGTACTACTATACACGTCATTTTACCCACTTATCTCACCGTAAAACAAAAGTACACCTCTTCGGAAACAGATTGTTGTGGAGCTTTTACTCAGATGTGACATCAACGTAGGTCGACACTGTCACGGCTGGTTAACCCGATTTGGTTAACTGGTTTGGACTGGCAAAGCTTTGTTCAGCCGGTGCTAAAAGATAGAATTCATTATTAGAGGATATTTGTCACATCTTGGCGAGATGGGGAATAGGAGAATAGGAATAGGACGCGTACAAAAATATCTACATCCGGGTTGATGGCACATGCGTGCTGTCCTTACTCCGGGATAACTTTGGTCCGTGCTAAAGGAGGAGCTGCTGAAAGCGAGCTGGGTTTTATGCCAGGCTGTAACGGGTAGACACAACCACACAGAGTAACTAGAGCTATGTGTCATGGCCCCCTCTACCGTACAGTGTGCTTTTCATTCATGTGTGTAAGTTGAGTAGATATCCAGAAGATGGCGGTCACACACAGTGGTACATATACCCTTAGCATACAAGTTATCTGGAGAACAAGGACGTGTGTTTTGGCTACAAGCGTAGGCCAGAAATCCTATTTAACTATAAAATAACCATGACAGCGGTTGGAATCAACGCAAACAACAATAATTCTTACAAAAAAAGGCTTTGACTTACCGTTATACAAACATTAATCGAGGCTTTGTCGTTAAATATAATTTCCTTGTATAAAAGTATACTTTTTACTGTTATAAATCATGGATTTATATTTAATATCATACCACGTATTCATGTATTCTACCTGCTTTAGAAGGTAAACCGTTAATGTCGAATAAAAAGCGGATAAACGTGACCTTAGGTAAATGTATTCCTGCTTCGGGCTACATAATACAGTCACCCCGCCCCTTTCAACGACCACGGTGTAACAAATCAAGCATACGCGTCAGTCCAGTCGGCTCTAAACGTGACGTATTTCCTGGAGAAAGGATTTTTGAGGCAGTTTGTTGTTATCTCCATCCAGTAGTGAACCGTTATATTGTATTGGCACGTATAGCACCTTATACTCCTTTTTTTCTATCCGTGTATTTACTTTGCGTTTGTAAATGAATGCCAACAAAATAAGCCATGTGAAATAACTCAACCCGTTAGAAGAAACCGTTACAAAAAAATAACTGGGTGCGACGGTTGAAGTTAACGTTAAACTGGCAAAATATAACCATTGTGGTGGTGGCAAGTTGTTGGCGGATAACGTCAAGGCTGCATAGTTGAATTCAGCACTTTTTGGAGGAGGATGGGCGTGTTCGGATCGCATTATTATTCATCTCCTGGACCAAGTGGTGGACGTACATCCTTAGGTTAGGTGTAAAGTTGAAAGTCAAGCCTCAGGAGAAAGGACAGTCTCCGCCCGGAGGAAGAAGAAGAGAAGGAGGAGGCATGACGTCTCGTTTCTTCTTAGTTTTTGTAAAAGCCACGAGTTAGATGTGTTCAACGCAGGGAGGGGAGCTGTGGCAGAGTGGGTGGGAACAATGGGAGTATTTGCAGAAACTATAGAGGCGATTTTAGCATAAAGTCTCTGCCAGCGCTGTCGACATCTCTTACCAGTCCTCCCAGTCAGGTGAATCCTTCCCCGGTGAGGTAACAGGCTTAATCCAGTATAGCTGAGTGAAGGAGACATGACTTGACCAGCTTTGGTGCGCAGCGCTTCCTGTCTGAAGTTTATTTTTGGTAAGATTACGGCATGTTTGTTGTTCTCATGTATTCACTGTGTAGTTTTCTGCAGCATGTCTCATTTGACTCTTAATTCAGATTTATGTTCTGCTTTCCTCCCTCCTCTCTGTCTCTCTTGCGCACACACTCAGTACATTTCCTTTTTGTCTTACTTATTCACCCTGGAGCCTTAGGCTAAACCAGAGACGGTTTAGAGATCTTTGGCTAAACCCCCTCATCAAGTAGTTTTAGGCTATCTGTGTATTGTGTGCATTGTTGTGATATATTTCAGTTAGTCCTGCTTGGCAAGGCATAGATTGTTCAGACACGTTTTACGCACTATTCCTCTTCACACAGGCATCAGATATGTGTGCCTATTTTGAGAATATCAAAGTGAGCTCAGTTTGAACCAACCAGCTGAAAAACTCAACTTAAAGTTATCTAACTCATCCTATCTTGTCCTCTGGTTATCAGTGTTATTTCATATCTCAAGTGCAAAAAAAAACAACAAAACAGATATCTGGGATCTCAGCAAGTGAGGAAGTCAGGGCCACCAGCTTTTGAAAGAAACAGCACGGCTCCAAGCTCCCCCCTGAATTGGATTACATTACCTAACTGCATCAAAGATGACCTTTTTATAAAACTAATCTTTTGTGCCTCCCTTTGTTTTGCCTAAATCTCACCAAGGCCGGTTAAGAGATCAAAGCTATTAAAAGGGTTGGTCCTGGCTCCATTATGTTTATTTTTGCTAGAGGAAGTCAAACTGAGTGGTTCACATGTACACACTTTGCCCATTAACACCACCGCTCCAGATCTGTGGATTCATCACCAGCGCTGGGTTTAACAATACTGGTAATTCTTCAGGTGTGAACTGAGCTCTTAGGAGCACACATTTTATAAGAAGCATAAAACAGGAATGCAGTGGAGGAGAAAGAAGTAGGAAGACAAACTTGTCAACAGTATAACTCCTCTATAAACTAGGGCAGCGTGTTGTGGATGAGAGGAAGTTTGACACAGGGAACAATGCCAAGATTCAGATGGCTGTTAAAAGTTGGGTTGGATGTCTCTGTGGGACATTACTTACAGAATTGATTCTTTCTCCTGGACACATTGCTCCTGCCCTCGACAACATTTTATCAGGCTTTTTCATCTCCGTAGCTCGTAGGCAGTGGCAGCGAAGATGGATCAGGGTTTAGTGTTACTCAGTCATCACTGCGTTCTCACTCACTTCAAAGTGTGTCTCAGATTATCGTTGCACAGCTCACTTCCAGCTGCGTCCCGCTGTCCTGACAGAGCACACCATGCCTGTGCAATGCCCGTGGCTTTTCCAATCGCACTCTTAACGTGGAGCAATTTTCCCTCTCAGGAGGGACTGCTCGGCTGTCAGGGGTACTTCACAAATGCTGCAGTTCTCTTCTGTGCGTTGGTTTTCTGTGAGAGGGCAGCCCAGAGCACATGGTGGGTGTTGATTTGGCGGGTGGGCAGCCTGAAATAGAGCTGGAGTGCTGCATATGGTCTGTCACAGGCTTAGTGTGCTTGTCATTACCAATGGAAAACACCTGTTCATCCCCATCAAGAGTAGATGTGTTATCTTGTCACGTTCTTTTTATTGCGTTGTGTCCGGAGTGATTCTAATGTAGTGGAAGTTACCTGGATGCATATGCTGTATGTTCATTCAACCGTAGGCTTCTGCTGCTGTTTACTAAGCAGTTTCTCTGGTACAGAGAGTCCCTCAAGTGTTTTCCTGGTCAAACCCATTTTCCAGATGGGTAGGAAAATCTAGTTGACAACTTTCCAGTCTCAATCCCAGTTCTCTTAATTCCAACGCTTCACTTTGTAAGAGGTAGATCTAGATGTGGGCTATACTTACAAAAATCAAATAATACAGTGTGTTGGACTCAGTGCCATAATACTGATAATGTGGTGAAATTATCGGTTACTGTTGGTATTTTAATCAACAGTGGAAATGATGGCCAAGCAGATAGTCATTCATTAATCATTTCACTCTGCTACAACTGACCAATGCTTTGATTTCTGGGGCCAACACCAAGATGGATGTTTGAGAGTGTTACAAGAGCTGGCTGGTGTACATTGTTTGTTTTTTTGTCAAGGATCCCTCAAATTTGGCTAATAAAGAGTTGTGACAAAGATGTTCCATGAGGCCAGATATTTTACAGTTGAGCAATAAGCATACGCTGGAAATACAAGATATGAAGGTAATGAACAGTAAACTTGAAATGCAATTATAAAATTATTATAAATAGCTTTAAATGCAAACCTAAATACCAAACCTGCTAAAATATACCAGAACTGCCATCCTAAATAATCTGTGATAAGCGAGTATTGGCCTGTAATATAGATCCTACTGATGTGTGTGTCAGGCTGTAGCTCACAATACCATTTAGGCCATTGTATACTATAGCTATAACACAGCCTGAAAGATCAGCAAAAGACAACATACTGTTAACTATATTGGCAACATATTGATACAGTATTAATTTTACCATACTGATATTATTGTCTATCAAAATCCTCCCCCAGATCTTGCTGGATTTTTGCAAAATCAGTTTACAGCAGACTGGCTTATAACCTAGCTATACAATAATGAATGCACAGTGTTGATGCACTGCTGATCCATCTCCCTCTCTTTCTCAGTACAGTTGAATAGTAAGGAGGCACCACAGGACAGGAATCCCTCTGTCGTTCGTTTGTACACCCCAGTCGTGTTCTGATGGCCACTGAGCAGTCGGGGGCGGAAGTGCACCTCAGCTGTCAATGCTGAGGCAGAGGAGTGGATTGCTCATTATGAATTTTCTTGACAGAACGTCTAAGCAAAGTGTTTTGATAGGAACTACCTGTTGTTGCTGCTGCTGTTCTGTTCCATAATAGGACCAATTGAGCAAAATGTCTCGCCGATCCTCCTCGCCACGAGATACTGAACTAAATTTGAAGGAGTGTCAAACGCTTGAAACGGACGGTGCTGAATTAATGATTCAGAGCTGTTGTGTTATTTTAGCATACCACAGGCCACTTATCCACCTCCTGCATGTCCATTGGCGCACGTACACAAGTGTGGTACTTCTATTTTCATTCTAGTTTAGATCCTAAAGTCTTAGGTTCTCCTGTGGTTTGAAGGTTGAAGTTTCATCTCAGTTTAAGGCCTTTGATGTATATTGTAAGAGTAAGCAGCCTCTTGTTAACTCCTCCAGGCTGTGTTTTGAGAGAAGGTGTTTTGGGCGTGTTGTTGTTGTTTTTTTTTCTGCAATGCTGTGTGGTGGGAGGAATATCCCCTTCTCTCTCCTCCTCTCTCTCTCCCCCCCATATTCTCCTCCCTCTCCCAGCCCTCTCAGTGACAGCAGACCCCCTGCTCCTGTTTTTGTGACTCCAGCATAGCATCTAATGAGCTCAGAAGAATTGCACCACAGGAAGAATGACAGCCCCTGGTCATGTTTTCATCACCAATCCTGCTGCTCTCCAATCACACCCACTCCTAAATGTATCTGTGAAGCCATACATGTATTCAGTGAGCTTCTTCTATTTGAATAGTTTGGATATGCGTAGCTAATGGATTTACGGGGGATCTTAGGCAATAACAACAGCTTACCTGCAAACCAACAACCTTGTTACATTTTAAAATTGCCCACTGCCAAGCATTAGGCATTCTTTCAATTAGAGTTAGGTTTTATTTTCCAAGTCCTCGAGAAAGAGACAGTAATTTGACAGGACCCATATTCACTGTGGGAAATCAATATGGAAGCACTTTTATGTTTGACATCAGCTTTAGCCCCTCACCCCTGTTTCCTGAGAGTATCAAAAGGCTAAGATGTCTTTAGTCCTATTGTATGATTGTTAGCTAGTTTCATTTTAAGAGATAATTGGACAGTAACACGTCACCATATTCCTGAACTGTTCCCCAGTATGGCTGGACTGTCTGTGCTGCCAAGTGCTGTTTTTTTGTTGTTTTCAACTGTTGTTATATTGCTATATTAACAGTGCTGTCGGTAGGTGAACAGACTTGGTGACGAGGTGAACTGCCACCTACTGCCAAAATAGTCACCACTTAATTGGAATGCACTGTGAAAATATTCAATTTTTTTTTCTTTTTTTTTTAATGCCTATGAGTCTAAACACACTCCACACGGTCAGTACAGTCTGCTCTGCTGCAGGTTTGCCTTACCTCGCAGAAAATATAGGCTCCTATTGTTTTTAAGAAATCCATTAACAAGACTGAAAGTCTAAAGCCCCATAGCAGCCCCTTAAAGCCTGCAATGTTCATCACACTCGCACTATAATTTGAAACCGTTTGACAGAATGAACACACCATGGATAATTCTGCTAGATCCTTAAGGGAGTAATAAAAATGTTCATTTTTCCTGAGGGCAGCCATAGAGGAAAGACCATGGGGTCATTAGATTCAAAAAGGTTTATCTCCTTGGAAGCCACAAACTGCTGAGCAAAGATCATGACAGTCTGCCTACCAGTCCATGACATACCTTGTGAGCACAAATGACCGTAAGGTGGAAACAAATACAAATCTCATTGATTGCTCAAAATAAAGAGATCATCTTTCAGGGAGTACGAATGCCATTTTTATTGCCCATTGGTACTGAAATATTCAGACCTAACGTTGGCATCAAAACATCCTGCCATGGCGACGAGCTGAACAATCAGTCCATGTGCTGCTCAGCTGTTTTCCCCCATCCGACTTCCCCTTTGTACCTGCTAAGGTTTGTATTATAACATTCAATTTCTTTGAATTTTTAAACCTCCTAGAATACCCAGCAGAAAGTCATACGTGAACCCAACAGATTTCAGACATCAGCGTAGCAGGGATTGACTCACTGAATGGCCTTTTTGATCCAGCATTGGTGGGATCATCTGTTGTACTGTACAGACATTTAAATCTGCATCACTTCCCACCTCTCCATCTTTCTTCTCACTCAGAGCCCGTTAACTTACCACACAGCTTTTCCCTTTTTTATTTGCGACGTACAGGCTTCTCTCCTCTATTCAAAGAACCACAAATCAAAAGCCAGCACACTACCCCAGCCTGAAAATCTTTTTTCCTTTGAACACATGCTCAAATGATGGTTACCATGCTTGCTATTATACTTTTCAATTAAAATGAGTACAGTACCTTTCCCGGATGTAATAAGTGGTTGGTTGAATTAAAATTTGGGAATATCCTAAAACTAAGAGCGGTTTCTGGGCGAGCGTTGAAAAGTCCTCTGTCTAGCAGCCACAACTAGCTGCTGGTTTGCTTGGAGCTCGTCCTGTATTGCAGCAACATGCCTACTGTATATCATTATCATACATTACCATTTCAGGTCTGAAAAAGATGAGGCAGGATTGAAGAATGATTCTGTTTTTCCGGCAGAACCCTTGTCTGTTTTGACCTAATATTTATCTGTCGCACATTTATGAAAATGTTTTTTTCTCCCTCTCTCTGAGTTTGACAATGGACTGTGAGTTGTATGCTGGATGATAAGGTCTGTGGGTGGGCTGTTTATTTTTGCTGCAGTTCTGGTTTTCTTTTCTGAATGGTATCTGCAGTAGGTAATTCAGGCCCGAGAGTGACCCAGTTAAGAAGGCCATGTTTGTGTTCATAGCTGGCTCTGTCCTCTCATCTCTAGGACACTGTTCGACTTTGCTGCTGTAAGGTAGAGCAGCCCCACTCTGCCTGGGAAGCAGTGACAGACGGACGGATAGACTGCCCTGTGAAGTGTTCTCCTTTTCATGGATGCCAGGGTGGTCCTGCTCCACTTATGGACAGTCCTTGTCCTCCTGATAGCAGAACTGAAGTGGATTGAAGCTGCAGAGGTCTACACCAACACCTGGGCTGTCCAGATCAATGGGGGGCCGGAGGAAGCCGACCGCATCGCCAGGCAACACGGTTTTGTCAACCACGGCAATGTAAGTCCTACTTGCAGTATGTGTGTGCGTGAATGAGTTTGTACACGTGGAAGAGGCGTCTCTCTAGTTAACTATATCACTGCATGTGAGACTGTGTCCAAACACAGCTATGGCTCGTAGGTGAACACTAATGCTACAAAAACCGTTGTACATCAAAGCCGAGCATCAGAGAGCCAGACATGACCCCTCCAGGCAATCCTGTTTTTGCAGCAGACTGCGAAAGAGTGTGGCCTCCTCCACTTCTTGTAGTTTAAGTGGGGCATCCGAGACTTCCGCACACACTGGCAGACTGGTTGTGTTTACGGCAGGAGCGTCAGGAATAGACAGGAATAACAAGGCTGTTATTTCAGGGTCTCAAGGAAGGTTGTTCTATCTATTTAATTATGATGTAGGTCATTTGGTTTTATTGCCACCGCTATAGCTTCTGTTTTTGGTATCGCCGAGTCATTTTCATTAAATGAGCCGCTGTGTCATACAATTTGCAGATAGGCCAAAGAAAAATAACAATAATAATAATGTCAGAAAGAAGAGGAAGGAGAGGGGGAAGTAGTAGTGACGTATTGTTCTTTCAGTGGTGTGTTAAGTCCCTTGAATATCAAAATGCTTCCAATTAGGGCTGGGCAATAGATCGATATTTTATCGATATCGTGATATGAGACTAAATATTGTCTTAGATTTTGGATATCGTAATATCGTGATATGACCTAAGTGTCTATCCTGATTTTAAAGGCTGCATTGCAGTAGAGTGATGTCATTTTCTGAACTTACCAGACTGTTCTAGCTGTTGTATTATTTGCCTTTTCCCCCACTTAGACATTATATCCACATTACTGATGATTATTTATCTAAAATCTTACGTGTGAGGATATTTTGTTAAAGCCCCAATTGTCAACCCTAGAACACCGCCACAATATCGATATCGAGGTATTTGGTCAAGAATATCGTGATATTTGATTTTCTCCATATCGCCCAGCCCTACTTCCAATGCTAAGCTTTTCCATACTTGTACTCAGCAGATGACAGTGAGTCGCTATTTGGTCCCCTCTACCCCTGTTACTCCACTTGAGACTTTACTTCATTTGCATGCGTCTTTGTGGAGCTGCCTGAGTGCTACACACGCCAGTGAACAGCCTTCTGGATTACTTCTGAGGAATATGCGTAGGTGGTTCTGCATGTTGCCACCCCACTTCTCCCCCACCTCATAAAGGGGATTTTCTGGAAGAGGTTTTGCAAAATCAATTCAGGCTTATCTTTGCTTTCTTTATTACTTTGTCTGGAGTGCAAGTCCAGATGTTTTTAGTCCACCTGATGTCATCATAGAGAACAGTTGTCACATGGGTTTACAGCAATCCGGACAATATTTGATGTGTGTCATTTTATAATGCTCTTTATTGTCCACTGCATTATATCAAATTATATCCACGCGACTTAACATTGAGCTTGTCTGACTTACATTCTGCTTGGATCGGGAGTTCATTTAGTATTGATCTGGATAGTTGCGGTTGTTCCTATCTTCTAAAAGTCTAAATGCATTGAACTGTGCATTGAAAGGAAGTGTGCATTGGGTGTAATGGCCCCCTATCAGACTTTTACTCTTAATTGCGTCTGAGAATTCTAGATGGAGAATCAATCTCTAGTATTAGTGAATTGGGTAAAATGGATTGTTAAATATTCTGCTCACAGAGCACACATACATATTCTAGACAATCACCCAGGGACACAATGCTGTAGAGCAAAAAAAAAAAAAAGATCTCTCTTCCTCTGAATGAGGCACTTCTTCTTTTTCATATTGCCCTTATGTGATCATTTTCCTAAAAAAAAAAAAAAAAAAAAAACTTTTATGGCTTTCTTTCTCCTGTTTATCTCTCCTTCCCTCATTTCACCCAAACCGCGAAGACCTCTCCCGACTCTGTTCTGTCCGTTAAACCACTGCATTAATGTGGAGATGTATAGTTTTGTTTTTCTCTTCTGTTTCATTTGTGATTGAGTCAAAGGAGTAGAGCCAGAAGCAGTCACAGGAACGAGTCTTTTAAGACAGCTGTCACTGAATCTTTAATGCCAGATGGCAGCTTGTCATTTTAGTGCATCTGACATTAAGCCGCTCAGGTCCCCAAATGGGAGTAAAGCCCCAAAGTGGGTCCTAAAAAAACCTAATCACCTCATTCCAGCCAACCAACAGTACCTTTCTGTGATTCTGGGTGCATGACCCCACAGCCCACAAGATGCCTGTCTCCTTTACAGGTGTGTTTTTTTTTTTTTTTTTTTTTTTTTTTTTGCAGTTTTGATGTGAGAAGCAAATATTCCAACAGAAGATATAGAAGTTTAAAGAGGGTGAAAATAGGAGAGTAGAAAAGAGGATAGAAAGAATTGAGATAATTGACAATTTCCCATTGGAAAAATATGAAGAGTAAAAGTAAGACTTTTAATAATAGCAGGATGGCTGTGAGTGTGTGTGTGGGAGACACTAGCACAAAAAGGAAGATAGCTAAGAGAGTATGGTATTACGAACCCGAAAAAGCATCAGTGCAAGATGACTGAAAGTAAAATTTAGTGATGATCCACTGTCTGAAATTAGATTTTGTGTGAGTACATCTTCAGTCATTGTTTCCCAGAGGCACCCAAATACGTTTTATTTTAGTCTCCAGTCCCTGAGTGGGTGCTATGAGAGAAGGATGATATATGCACAGTGTCCATGCTGTGACAGTACAGTGTGGGTCATGTGAGGGGTATGGGTTAAACATGGCTTTGTATGGCTGGGGGCCTATAGGGGAAACGGCTTTGTCATTTTTCCATCATCTTTGGTGGTTGTTCTACAGAGCAGGAGGTAATGGAATTTTTTTTAATCACTAATGTGATTACAGGATCATTACGTAACTGTTGATTTGTTCGCTGCAGTGCTCAGAAATGCCTTTATTGTCTTGGTGCGTCTTTATGTATTTGCAGGTTCACTCATAACATTTCAGCTTAATTTTATTTGAGTGGGCGTGTGGGGAAGAAAGCTTGTGCGTCTGAGTGGGTGTGTGTTTGCACGTGTTCAACACCAGGGTTTAAGTGTAAATGTCATCGAGACTTCCCAGTGTGCATTAGCATTATACATGTTGACACGGAGGGTGGTTCGGTCTGTTTTTCTGTAATACGTTCAATAGTGTGTGCTCTTTTTTTCCAATAATGCTTTTGTGTCTGCGTGGGAGTTCCAGGCCATGGTTTGGAGCTAAATGTCACGTTGTGTTCTTAGTGAGCCGAGTCAGAATCATTGTTTTTATGAGGATGGGCAGGCTCTGTGGGTGTTGACAGACTGAATCACCCCGCTCTGTGGAGTAAACATCTAATGCCAGAGTCTCTCTCTCTCTCTCTCTCTCTCTCTCTCTCTCTCTCTCTCTCTCTCTCTCTCTCTCTCTCTCTCTCTCTCTCTCTCTACATCTCTCTACATCTCTCCATCTGGGTCTCTTTCTATTTATAGCTAACTAACTAAAAAAAAATGGCTATAGTGTAATCTGAAAGAAACGATACACAAGTTATCCGACTTCCCACCGTCTGTTCCAGCGGTCGTGACCCTTTTCAAAAGTTGCCGGAAAACACTCCACGGGCTCTTGTGTTGCAGAGGTGACAGGAAATTTCCAACTGGTGAGCAAATGTTTGATTGCAGTCACCCTGGGTTGGCTGATTGTTCTAAAACATTCCTTAGAAATTCAGTAGTCCTGCTGCAATTTCTCTCTTTTTCAGACCAGTCTTCCAGTGTCATACTATCACAGCCCCAAACACATACCCGCTCTGTGCTAGGTAGAATGTAATGCGCTCCGATGCCATTGTCCATTACTCTGCACATGATACCTTGCCAACTGTGTGATGCACCAGCCAGCCTACTAGCCAATTCTCTCTCGCGCACGCTCTTTGTTGATTTAATTCAATTCAAATGAGGTGTTTTGGCATGAAATGTAACAAAATAAACACATGAAATACATCTCTCTCTCTCTCTCTCTCTCTCTCTCTCTCTCTCTCTCTCTCTCTCTCTCTCTCTCTCTCTCTCTCTCTCTCTCTCTCTCTCTTTGTCTCTCTGGCTGTGTGAGCTGGTCACAGCATGTCAGGATTGAGTTCACGTTGCACAAGGGCAGTTTGCTCTCCGGGCAAGGAGAGATTAATTATTTTATATTGAAGTTTTATTCGTAAAGCGAGCTCCGTCGGGCTGATTGTATCAGATAGTGTCATTGCTTTTTGTTTGGCTTGAGTGTAATTGTGTGTTTTTCTGTATATGTGGCAGTTCATTTGTTTGGCTTGCTGATGTTTTTGTCCGCATTTTAAGGAAATAGTTTATTTAAAGTGCTCATATTGTGCTTTTTGGCTTTTCCCCCTTTCCTTTATTGTGTTATATATCTTTTTTTTGTGCACATTATAGGTTTACGAAGTGAAAAAGCCCAAAGTCCAGCCCAAAGGGACTTACCATCTCCAACAGAAAACACTGTTCACAAACTGCTCCAAACAGCTCTATTGTAGTCCAGCCTTTACTTCCGTGACGAACGTGCGTCACTTTGTAACACACGTTATAATGCTCGCCTAGCTGCTAGCGTGGCACTCCCTCATACTCTGCTTCTGACTGGCTTGTCGTGCTGACCTAGCTACTGCGCATGTGTGACTCCCAACAAAGATGGAAATGAAGTGCGATGTATCACTCTGTATCTAAAACGGAGAGCTCAACACACAGGGTGAAAAGAGGAGCTGCAGCAATGTGCAGTACAACAAAAATCATGGTGTTTTTTGAAAATTACACAATGTAAACATATTCTGATATAACCTCTAAATACAATTATGAACCTGAAAATGAGCATAATATGAGCACTTTAAAGGAAGATAAAAAAAGTATCTCTCTTTCTCTGGTTCTCTATCTCCGTCTCTGCCTGTTGTTTTCCCTATACCTGTTCTGAGATGTTTATATCCTCACTCACCATTCTAGTTTCACTCACAAACCCATACTACACTGTTCTGCAGCAATGCCTGCACCTGCAGTATTTGCTGTCTTCTATTCCCCCAAGACTTTGAGGGAAAAATAAGGAGTGCCTCTCTGAATAAAATCTGTGAAGTCTTGCCGTTGGCACTAACAAAATCCCAATAGAAAGAGTCTCCAGAGGTGCTAATACTTCATAATGGTACCAGGAGATTATTTTAAGAAAGAGAAGATTCTTTCTCATTTTTAGTTTTTTGCTCTGTCACACTAATGTCCCAAGGCATTTTCAGAATGTTTTCTTTGTCCTTTTCCCTTTTTGTTCATTATTTATTTTTTCATAAGTAAACATTTTGTCACTGCAATAAATGTTCATGTTGGAGGATTGAAATGTATCTTTTTAGATAAAGCAGAAGTGACTAATCTCACATTGTTTGTTCCCCAATGTAAACAAGCGCCCATTTTCATATTTTGAATTGAATGGCTAAGCAAGCCACTGGATATCGGTACTTGACCGAAACAACCCAGTACTAAGCAGTATCGGAAATTGTCTGGTCAAACGATACCTGAATTCGGTCCTTTTTGTTCCCAGATCGCATTGTACGCAACTGAATGCTTCGATTCACATGAGAGAGACGTATTCTATTTGTTCAGTATCACAAGGTTACTGGTATTGGTACTGGCATCGTCATTTTCTTCAATGTGTGAAAACTTTTAAAATTTCACATGAACTTGAATGGTCATTTTAGTCAGAGCTTTTGTATTTTTGTAATTTCAGTCTCATTCGGTGTGTTGAAATACAGCTCAGCTGCAGGGCCCTTGTTGATATCTGTATCCCTCTGTTTTCTGTAATAGTCTGATTACTTTTGCAAGCCACAACTTTTGAGACCCAGACACTGCCTCATTCTGAATCGACTAGAGCAGGGGTCTTCAGCGTTTTTTAAGCCAAGGACCCCTTAACTTAAAGAGAGACAGAGCAGGGACCCCCTACTACATATTGTATAAAACAAAGTTGCATATTAAACTGGGCCTACAATAACCTGTAGAGCATCCTAACGACTTCATACACACCTTTTTAGTGCATTGAGTGTTCACAAAATGTGAAGCTGATTTATATTTGCTAATCATTTTTGCAAATAAAATGCTGGATTCATATCAAGATATTTAAATTTTCTTGGAAACCTTCAAAAAAATCGACAATAATTTGACGGCCCCCCTGCAGTAACTCTGAGGACCCCCTAGGGGTCCCTGACCCCCTGTTGTAGGTCTCTGGACTAGAAGTTACAACTCTCTTGTTATTTCCTTCTTCCAAAACAGCCTGGAGTTGAGTTTTCATTAAAACAAAATTATGACTGATGTGTTAACTGCATGCCAAATTAATCAGAGCACACAAGGCCATGCGACCGGTTGTCAACCAAGCATTTAAAAAGCTACTTTTCAAACGGAGTCCGACCATAGAGTGTAAATAAAGAGGTTACTGCTGCATCGCTTCCTGAGTTCCCAAACTGTAGATACCCAAGGCCCAAATCACACAACGCTTGTGCATTAATTGCGCGTCAAAAAGATTAGTGGCGTTAAAAGGAATTTGCTTTAACTCGTGTGTGTGTGTCTGTTGTGTGTCTGTGTGTGTCTGTGTGTGTCTGTGTGTGATCTTAGGGTTTAGTTTAACCTTCTGCTCCTGCTTACCAGGGTTATTATAGTTTTGCATTTTTCATTAGTTTTTATTTTGTTTTGACTTTGTTTTCAAATTCAGTTTAGTTTTAATTAGTTTTTAAAGCGGGTTTGCTAGTTTAGTTTTTATTTTTTTGAAAATGCTTAGTTTGAGTTTTTATTTGTGTTAGTGTTAGTTTTAGTCTTTTTTTTTGTAATATGGGTTATTTGTCAGGGGCAAGATTCAAAAAGGTCAGAAAAAGTATTGTGTAAACAACTCAACAAAAACATCATACAATTTTAGAAGTACATATGAGAAGGAGCACAAATATGTAAACAGTCTACACAAGACGCCGCAGTAAGTGCAAGACAGACATGAACAGGTGTTTTGAACTTTGGTTTGAGTAAAGTGATGAACTTTTTGAAGTCAAGCGACTCCCACAGTTGTGTAGACATCCCCGTATCAATATGCATATTAACCCACGCTTCCTCCTGCTTTTAATGTTCCTGCGTATTTACTAACCAGCAGCTATCGGGTCGCCGGTGAAAGCCCTCCTGTAGTGTTCTCTGTCCTGCGGTTGTCTCCGTCATGCTGCCTGGCCCTGTACCCATACATCCATGCCCTGTACCGGGGTTAGCTTCTGTTTCGGGGAAAGGGGGCTTTGCGTTCTCCTTTACCTTGTTAAGGTAAGTTAGGTTAGCCTCCTTGTGTGCATTTCTCAAATGTACTTTCCAATTTGTGGGATTTTTCCCTTTTAATTAATTTTCCACATATTTTACCACCTTCCACTGCAAGGCACTTGCTTTTATCTGACTCAGTCCTAATCAAATAGGACTCTGCCGCTTTCTTCTGGGTTCCCTAGTCGGAAACTACATATGTCTACGGCATAGACTGTATAAAACAGGTCTATGGTCGGAAATGTCAACTCTGAAAGCTATGTTTGCTCTGTGAAAGACATTGACAAAGATGAAAACTAAAGACCTTTACTCAATCATTTTATTTTAGTTTAGTTAGTTTTGCAAACAGACATTACAGTTTTAGTTCATTATCATTTTTTTGTAATGCCTCGTTTTTATTTTTATTTCAGTTAACGACAATGTTTTTTTTCCCCTCCTAGTTTTCTTTATTTTGTTCGTTTTTGTTAACGATTATAAACTTGCTGCTTACTGCCTTAGAGTCAAACTGTAAAACCTTTGTGACTGTCTGCCCGCTGGCACACCAATCTACAGCCTGTTCTGGCATTAGGTTGCCATGGAGAAATTAGCATATTATTTGCAGTAGATTGACTCAGTGTTGGGAGATTGCGGTGTCATTTCTGTTGGCAATACATTACTACACACATAGTTCTCAAGGCCACTTGGCATTCCAAAAAGGTAATCCTCTTTCTATTGGTATTTGTACTTAATTATGACCTATCCTGTTTTTATTATTACCCTTTTCTCTTTAAATATGTGCCATTCAGTTAATACTTTTAAGTATGTCAAATCAATTTGGACACAGCTTAGTCTTTTTTTGTTTGTTACAGGTATATGTGGTGTTTTATACCTGCATCCCTACTTTCTTTCCTTTATGCTCTCTGTCCCCCCTCTTTCTGTTGTCCTCTCCCTTTCTTCACCCTCCACTTTATTTCAGTGTTTGCTGATCTGAGTGAAGTGTGCCTCCTCGTCCCAGAGCTGTCTCTCATTTAAATGCACCACTTCATTATATGGAGCTTGCAGTCACAGACCTTTTAGTTGTTTCCAAAAATGTCTCGTAGAAATGGATTGGTGCGGTGCCAGAGATTTGCAGAAAGCATTACTCAAAACGTGTTCAAAAGGCTGGTTTAATGAATCTTTGACCAATAAAATTCTAGTTACGGCCTCTACTAACAGTGCATTGTAACAGGTTATCAGTCAGGTTTTGGACTGGAAGAGAAGGAAGGTTAGAAAGAGGGTTGTTGTTTTTGTGGTAACGATGGTTGGATGACTCTAAGAGCAGACAGTATAGATCAAGTCTGTGGAAAAGGATAAAGTCTATCAGGCTGCTCTCTGTTCCTCTGAGATATGGAGCCAGCCATGCGTGTGCATTGTCTGCCTCCATTCAGGTCTCTTTTCTTTAGGGAGGTCTTTTTTAAGACTACTCACATTTATAATCTGCCCATTATTGACTTAGGATGGCTTTGAGTAAATTGAAGATGGAACTTTCCTTTTTATAAGGCTTTAACTTTTGTACACAGGGAATAATGTCACGCCAGTGTAATTTAATCCTCTACTGCAGATACAATAGCCACCACTTTGCAAGTTTGTGTTCTTCTTTGGCTGCAATATTTCTGATTGTACCCATTAAATATTAATTTTTACATTACAACTGATCCAGATCCGGAGTGGCTCCGTAAGAAGCATCTCAAGGTCCTGGAGTGGCCTAGCCAGTCTCCAGACCTGAACCCAATAGAAAATCTTTGGAGGGAGCTGAAAGTCCATATTGCCCAGCGACAGCCCAAAACCTGAAGGTCTGTATGGAGGAGTGGGCCAAAATCCCTGCTGCAGTGTGTGCAAACCTGGTCAAGAACTACAGGAAACGTATGATCTCTGTAATTGCAAACAAAGGTTTCTGTACCAAATATTAAGTTCTGCTAGCCAGACAAGCCAGACCCACATCAAGATGTTGGGTCTGGGAACTCACCAATGACAGGGCTCAATCCGAGGGGCAGGATAAACGGTTGTCTTTCAAATTCCCTCTGCACGTAATAGGATAGCGCTACAACCAGGCAGAGCAACGAAGAAGGAAGCGGAGCTAGTTGATAGATTAAACTTTCGCCGTATCCGGGCGGCAAAACTCCGAACACATCTTCCTTTTTTAAGAATGATTTCTGTGCCGTTCTTTGTTCTTTTCTCAAAGAAAAGCTGAACTCCAAGTCTTCCAGAAGACCGCTGTTCCCAGCAGCAGCAACTATAAGCCCGCTCACCGACTCTATACACGATGTGATTGGCCTGACCAAAATTTGGTTTTTACAGCTCGCAAGCCAACGGAGAGTGCCTAGACTGACCCTGGCTGCAAAATAAATTTGCTGCCACTAGGGTGCGTCTAGATTTCTAGGCTAAAGTTCTGCTTTTCTGATGTATCAAATACTTATGTCATGCAATAAAATGCAAATGAATTACTTAAAAATCATACAATGTGATTTTTCTGGATTTTTGTTTTAGATTCCATCACTCACAGTTGAAGACTACCTACGATAAAAATTACAGACTTCTACATGCTTTGTAAGTGGGAAAACCTGCAAAATCAGCAGTATATCAAATACTTGTTCTCCCCACTGTATATGCTCATTCATGTGTAATTACTTCCACCAACTGATCAAAGTATTCTCGTACGCGTAGAATGTGCCATTCAGAATTATTCAGAATACATACGAGCGACTCGCTGGAATGACGGCCGCCATGTTGCGCCTCCATCTTTAAAATACATTAGCCAAAGAGGGACATACCTCCGCCTTTCGCGCTTTTAAACTCAGTGGCACCGTGACGAATGCCAGTGAGGGGGTGAAGATAACGGGGTCGCCAAGGAAGTTAAAAAGAGAATTAAAACGACAAAGCGACAGGCAAAGCAACAAGACCAAAGTTAATGTTGGAGTGGCTTTTCCAAGATGGAAAGCGCTCATAAGGAGCAAGGATTTTAAAAAGGGACACTGAAGTTGCCTGCTTTCTTCTCAAAAGGTAAGTCTGCCTATTTGTGTATATTCAAAGTTTTATAGTTGCTTGATTAACTATAGCATGGTTGTGCATGACGCTAGAACGACATCTATGATACTTTTCCTCGCATCAATGATGAAAAAGGATTGTCTACCTTGTAACATAAACGTAATCCTATGTGTCGTGATTTCCCTGGCAGACAACTTGTGTAATGGAGTTGTAACACAGACTAGCTACAGCTAGAACATCTACAAACAAACAAATGGAGATACTAAGAGCTCATTTCGGTTTCATTGACACGATTGTTCATACTGCTCAGAGAAATATATTAAAAACACAAACCTCCGTTGCTTCTCTCCTACGCTGTAAACATTGCCTTGCAGTATTAATCTCGTACAAAATACAGAATAACGATAGCACTGATACTTTACTAACATTAGCTTGCATATGTTTGGGAACCTGATAGCTGATGTTAGTAAAACTAGTATTACACTTGGAAGGAACGCTCGCGGGCAAAGTCGTACTTCTTGGAATAATACGGCCACCGTAGGAGTTAAAATGCGCTCGGAATGGGGGGGGCTAGAAAGTAATATTCAGTTGGTTGTCCTATACAATTTCACCGCTAGATTGGAGAAATTCTTAAACAATGTAGCTTTAACAAATGTTTCTTTATGTCTACGTGTGCATCACTGCATATGTATTATTCACCTCATTGAAAAAAATGCTAATGTAATGCAATTCAATAAAAGAGCCTGATAACAAATGGCATCTTTAATGCTTATAAGCCTAGTGTTTTGTGACGGTTAGAATGGTGTTTTTTCATCTGTATGATAAGTTAAGAGGTTTTAGTTTGTGCTGTTGATTTGAAGAGGTAGGGTTAGACTAGAGTAATTAGAGTTACCTTTAGATGGTCTGGATCAACTGCAGTACATTTCCAGGATAAAGCCTGACATCCACACGCCAGATGTCAGGCTTTGCCCCCCCGCTCTCTTAGTGTTGCCGTTCTCAAAATCCCTTCGATACGGGAAACAACATCCTTTGAGCTAGCAACCTACATGCTGAAAATGGCAAGTTTTAAAGACAATTTGGATTGTGCAGTAAGGCAGGCCTGCTTGGTTCTTTAGGTGGAATGATTGTAAAGATTTACAAAGAATATGTTTATGGCATTTACTCTCTAACTGGGACATTTTGGGACCGTTTGGCGGGAATTGCTACGGCCGAAGTACGTACGGCGATAACATTACACTGGTATGAGCAAATTACGTTTAACCATGTATCAGCTAATTTAAATATATCGCGTTACTGTATTGTATGAACAGTTAACTTCATTTAATATTTTATATGGGGTTTTTCTTTTGCGGGGGGTGCAAATGTTCCACCAAAACAAGTTCCTTCCCAACACTATTTTGCAAAGCCACTGTTGCTGCATCTGGAGACAATTGTGGTTGGTTTAAAGAAATGCAAAAAAAAAACAGAGCGTTTTTTTTCCTCCTATCCCAGAATGTATGTGTGGTATAACCAGAGCTATCTCCACAGCGCTGTATAGATAGGTCTGGCAATGTGAGACTACTTTTGGAAAATAGGTTATCAAAATGCATGTTTTGAATCAACGCTTTTCTGGCATCATCTTTTCACAATTTAAGTTTCAGAAAGGTAGTACTACTATTTTATTACATACAGCTTATTATGATATTATTCCTTGTTGGTTCTCCTCACTGAATGTTCCTGAAAGATCCTTTTTAATGGAGAGGGGCTATATGTATGTGAGCAGACTATTAGAAGTATAAATCCCATCTAATCTATGCGTGTGCAGGTCCTGAATGTGACATTCACACAAATCATTGGCTGTTGCATATTTTTTACTCCGAGCAAATGCAACTGTCAGGCTGTATGCCTGTACCGGGCATGCAGCATTCAGCCACAAATTACAGAATAGTCAAACAGTTTAAAAGTCGGCTGCACAACATTTGTTTTGGTTCAGTGGTTCAGGTTTGTGAACTCCATCATGTCAGTGTCTACAGACAATATCACTGTAAACACTTTGAGAAGCACTGCCTCTGAATTGCTCTGGATGCTCACTGCATCGAAGCTTTAATTATAAATGATGTCAATTTAATGCATTGATCTGCTAAAAGAAATAATCAAATTACTCTGGCTTTAGCAACAATCAGTATGAAACACTTTGAATTGCAAAGATCAAAATAAAATGAAACTACTCACTCCTTTGCCATATAAAATATAAATGCTAAAACTCTAATCATAATAATATAACTACTACTAAGGTTGCTGCTGCCGCCGCTGTCACGGTGCAAGTCATATTACTTGAAATACATGTGTGTGATTTGTAATCAGTGTAGAAGAAACTATTTTGTTTTATTGTTACTGAATCAATTTGTGTTTCCCAAAATTTAACTCGATCACGTCAAGAAGAAAAATAAGAATAAGCCCTCTTAAAGCAAATTGCCAGCTTGAGTGATTTAAATTAAATCAATGTCGAGCCAGCAATCTACACACTGGGGCTGCACGATATGAGGAAAATATGAGGTATGTCATAATGATTGTGAATGTCGCGATAACAATATTACTTGCAATAAATAAACAGATATTAAAGTGTACTCAGCTCTGCTGCTTTCATTATTCTGCTAAAATATAACAAATTACTTGTTGAATTTAAAACAAATGAAGGGAAATCATTTCCAACATTCTTTTAGTGAACACATTGAACACTGAATTGAATATAAAAGGCACCACTAAAAAAAAACAATAACAGTTACATTTCAAAGTGCAGTTTTTTTACTGATTTTTTTCTTTCAACTAACACAAAAAAATCTCTTGAGTGTCTTTAGCAATATGTTGCAGCCTTTCGCAATGTGTTTATTTCGGCAGTTAATATTGCGATGACGAAAAAAAAAAAAAAAAAAACTATAAATTTGTGCAGCCCACACATACTAAGCATTTTTTTTAATGTCTTATCTACTGTAGTCCTGGGAGCTCATCCCTTATTCTGCCCACAGGTTAAAAAAAGACCAATTCAAAGACCTTGAGTCAGCCTTGGGCTCTCCACATTGGGAATAACCTAGGCATACTGCGTACCAAACAACAGGACTGTTCAAGCAATGCAAGCAAAGAGTTACTCACTGCTCAGTACAGACTGTACTAACATAGTACAGTCAGATGACATTTCTCTTCCCTGATCCTGGCTTTGAGAATATTATTAGAAATGTAATATGAGGGTGATTCGAGAAGGGCATAAATGAAAATAACAACTGGTGGTGATGGCGCAGTGGATATGACACATGCCTTTTGGTGTGGGAGATCTGGGTTCAATTCCCACTGATACATCAACCAATGTGTCCCTGAGCAAGACACAAACCCCTAGTTGCTCCAGAGGCCTCTGACATGTATAACAATTGTAAGTCGCGTTGGATAAAAGTGTCAGCTAAATTACATGTAATGTAATATAACAATTAGAAATGAAACAATACAGTTGTAGGTGCGGGGGGGGATTATTACCGAGAGGGGCGAGTGAGGGATCAGGTTAGTGCTCAGCCAGTATTACATTCTGCTGGGAGAATCTCTGAACACCTCCTTTTTTTTTTTTTTTTTTTTTTTTTTTTTTATCCCAGCTCCACTACACAAAGCCTACAAGTGTACCAACAATAATTTCATCTGACTTGACATTTTAGCATTTCATTTTTACATTTCATATCCTGTTTGGATGCCTGTATAATGCCTTGGATTTTTCTTTTTTGTATGTGCAATCAGTCAATTTGGCATGAATATTTTAAGACCACATGAAATGTAAATCAGAGCTCAGTACACAGAGTTCATTTTGATGAAAGGGAGTTATGGGCAGAGGTTCAGCTGTGGTTGAATGTTTGCATTGCATTCATAACGCTTAGTTTTCTTTTAATTTGTGGATATATTGATACCACATCAGTAGTAATGAAATACTGGAGTTAAATGTATTTTGCCCGTAGTTCAGAAACATACTGGGTGTGAGTTGAAGCATATCCTATATACTTACACACATATTGCCCTAAACCCTTCTATGTTACATGCACATCCCTCTCACTACATAACACAAGATCTCAAGTGCCAAATGAGGCATCTCACTGCATGTCAGCGCATTTCAATTATGGATTTCCAATGCACGTGCTATTTCTGGATTTTGACATCCAGGAAGTTCCACAAGAGACTGTGCAGCAATCAAGAACCAGCATGCCATTTTTTTCATTTTCACAGAAGGTCTTTAATGTAAGAGAAGGGGTGAAAAAAGTATTACATTTCTTTTGGATCATACAGATGACTTTCCCTGTTGTGTTTCAGGGATTCTGTGGGAAGGAAAAATAATGCATTCATTACTCATTAATAAGTAAAAGACAAATCAAGTCAAACTTTTGTCAACCGGCACATCGAAATCTACAATGATGTATTGTCTTACACAGGCCAAGCCCAAGACCATGGTCTATGAGCTTTTTCCCTCTCTTTTTTTTCTCTTCATCCTAAAGAAAAGTCTGACAAGACTGATATGATAACAGAAAAAGTTGTGCAGAGCAAAGTGTACTTTGTGCTGCTGTAAAAGTAAAAAATGTGACCTTTTGAGGAAAGCAGAATGGAGAAGTAAAAGGTCTCCGAGACTGGAGATATCAGGCTCGCCTCTGAAGCGTGACTCTTGGTCAATTGCGGGCTGATGCGATTTAGCTGAGACAAGACAGAGAGTGATGGTGAAATAACAAGGCAGCTGGGCCTCCCAGACTCAGGCACCGTTTGAAAAAAACTCCAGGAAGAAGCTACCTGAATCACAGTCAATCATACATTATTTAATTACAAGATAAAAGCAAACAGTCCAAAGAATAGATCTTTATATTTCATTCATGAATAGCGTCCTGATTTATATACATATAGATTAAAATTACTCTCTAATCCAGTATATGGGTTTTAAGTCAAACTATGAACATTTGTGTAATTAGTGGCTAACGATCCATGTGCAGCCGTTAGAGAGTTCTTCTGTATGAGTGCATGGGTGCTGTCAAGCAGCTCCTTACCCAGAGATTGGAAGATGTGTGTGGTAGTTACAGGATAAGACTGTCAGATCATTCTCAGCCTGAATAATGAAGAACGAGTGTCTCGAAGAATGACTACTCAAGGCAGAAGATGAATGCAGAATCCTTTTGCAGTGTTCCTCTCCATTTTCATTCTCTTTTCCAATCCTTTGTGGGCAAAGACAGAGCGCCAAGCCGCATGAGCAGTTCTGTCTCAAATTTAAACGATGCAGAGGTTCTTCAAATTGTATTCGCAAAAATAAAACTGACATGAAAGAATGGAGCAGCTGACCCAGAACATACCAGGGGCTTTTTGTTCAAATGGCACTTACAACCTTCTGGCTCTTAGCTCTTGATAAAGAGTTTGTCTCAGATATACAGTGATTTAAGCTGTGGAAAATGGGTTCCATAGGGTAATAGTTTATTCAGTGCAGCACCTTCTCTCACTGCCGTTAGCCCATGATAAACCTAGCTCTTGTAACTCCAAATCTACTTTCTCTCCTGCGCGCAGAGGTCTGCGCTAACTTAAACATATTTTTATTATGTTTTCATTAACCGATAAAAGAAATACAATTTCCACACATCTTGATTTACGCTTTTATTCCAGAGACTGGACAAGCATTTATTTATGTATACTTCATGGTCATAATAAGGAGTAATGCACCAACTACCTAAATCTCCCCATTAAGAGGTTGGATAGAATAGGGAGCACTATACATTATACGTATGTAATGGGAAAGATGACCACAATATTTATGATTGTTTTTTTTTGTATGCACTTGTAGCTGTTGTAAAGCTGTACCCCCATCATACATCTGTCCTCCATCTGTGCTGCATTAGCTTTGCAATGGAGGCTGCAGGCTATTCAATCTCACATGTACAAATGAGCGATTTGGGAGTGTTGTAATACCGAAACATTGTAGCAGTGGAGTAGTTCCACTTAGCCAGACACTAGTACATACATGAATGCCATAACAATGTAGAGTAATGGCACGGAGCCCTGAACCCATATTTAAGCTTGCACGATGCACGTTTATTAATCAGGCAAACAGTCACTATAATCATAGCAGGCTTATCATGATGTGTCCACCCTTCTAAAGCAGTGTAGCGGTGGAGTAAATTTTGTTGAGGGATGACAATTGAGAAGATTCCTCATCAAGCTATTAATTTTAAGGCACCATAGAGGCTGTAAAAGAATGACTGAAACTATTTTTCCTCCGGTTCCTCATATTGTAGGCCTAATGGCATACTTCTGCCAGCTCAATTGTTGTTTTGTGTTATTGGAGGATTGAAAAATAAACAGCGCAACACACCAGGCTGCCTCGATCCAGCCTTTAGAAAATGTCTGTGTCTCTAGTGTTACAGATGCATGGCAGGAAATTGGAAAACAAAATGAGGTTAAAAAATATATTAAGGTTCCCAGGATGTTAATCCGTTGTTCTGTTTTGCAGAAAGCCTTTCTCACTATGCTCCCGTCCTACGCGTAATAGAAAAAGTCCTAAAAGTGGTAGTTGCATGATGTAGCTTACCTGAATGCTTCAGCCATTTATCATTGTTATGAAGGCTATCATGGGACCTTGCACAAGAGTCCTTTATAATAAGTGCTGTGTTCTCTCATATTTTCAGCGCTGCCACACAAATGCATAGCCTACATCCCACACTGCATTAGATTTATATAAGCCTGCTACAATATGATGTCTTTAAACCCTTACATCATAAATAAAAACGTCCCATGGCTGAACTCTATTTTCTCCTCTCACAAATAATTGTTTTCTAAATCATCTTCCAATTATTTTTATCTTCTCGCCTCTTGTTTGGGTTTTCTTGTAATATGATTATAGATGCTTGGTCTGTAAATCCTCGCTTCTACTGATCACACTGTGTTGTGTTGAGATGAAATGGTTGTAAATGCCATGCCCTTTGCAGCGAAGGGATGTTTTGCCTTGAATAGCACCATACCAACGCTTTCCCATGCTTGGCTGAATGTCATGGGGGAAAAGCCCACTTTAATAGCTTAATTTATGCTTAGTCATTAAATAAGCTGACCATTGTCTCAACAACACCGTCACGCCCCGTGTTAGCCCCTGCTGACAAAAAAAACAAAAAAAACAGTGAAATTATTAAATGAAGTGATCAAATAATTAGGGCTGCTCCCTCTTAGTCGACTAATCGGTCGTTTTGGTCTTAGTCAACTTACATTTCTTTAGTCGATTAGTCATGTTTTATGCTTATTTCATGCTGACTGACTTATTTCCAAGAAATGTACGAGCCCATCTCTGTTAAACACAAGAATTAAAGTGGTGCTTTTGCATGACTCTTTGCGGAGAAACTCGGATTTACAGATCTGTCGATTAATTCAACTAATCGATACAATTGAATGAGTGTTAGTCGACTAAGAATTTCCTCAATTGAGCACAGCCCTACAAATAATCAACTCTGGAGTGGAACGTGGGTGGAAGTCACGAGTTCACTAATGCATAAGCGTAGCTATAAATTATATAAGATATACACTACCAGTCAAAAGTTTAGGATCACTTAGACATTTCCATTCCACTCCATTATAGACAGAATACCGGCTGAGATCAGTTGCATTGCTTCTTTAACCAGGGCAGCAGTTTTCAGATTACATTATCTGCTTACATAATTGCAAAGGGTTGTCGACTGTTGTAGAAAGAAGTGGCTGATCTTTAATGCAATATTGACATTGCCCATTATCAGCAACCATTCATCCAATGTTCCAAAGGCACATTCTGTTCACTAATCTGATATCATTTTAAAAGGCTGACTGAGAAAACATTGGAGAACCCTTTTGCAATTATGTAAGCACATAATGTAATCTGAAAACTGCTGCCCTGGTTAAAAAAACAATGTAACTGATCTGTCTGTAATGGAGTGGAGTGGAAATTTTTAAGTGACCCCAAACTTTTGACCGATAGTGTATGTCTATGTAACACTCGTACATATGAGTATTTTCTTACTTTCTTGCCTGCCTTTAAGTAAGTGGCAGCGAACCTTCAATCCCACTGCACAGCAGTCCTTAATTGTTACCTCTTTACTAGATTCTGTGTGCACACAGCAGTGATCGGTTTTCCCTGTAACACTTTTTTGTTTGTTTGAAATGTGCCTTTTTTAATGGCAGAAGGGATGAGAGTGTTAAGTGACCACTTTTAGTTTGGTGTTATTAATAAGTCATAGGACGAGTACACATGCTTACACAGATGATATGATTCTGTATTTGTCTTGCCTTTTGTTTCTGAAGCATTTGTGCAGTGACTCATAGTAGTCCAGCGCTTTGAACTGCTTCACCATCACATCAGGTTTGGGCACCAAGCCAGCTCCCTTACAGAGGTTATTTCAGGCGCTCATGAATCTATGCAAAGCTCACACTCCCATTCTCAATACAAAGAGACCCTGATTCTTATGTTTCAATGTCCTTAACTGTCTGTGCTTCTTAAGTTCAAGGAAAGGGCTTAATGTGCCATGAATTGGAATAAAGGTCTCCTCCACTCTTGTAGTTGGCTTGCTCCTCTAGTTCCATGGTTGCTCCACGTTCTGGGCCCCCCTCGGCAAACGGATAGAGGCAGCTTGAGTCTTTCTTTTTGATCTATGAGGCAACCGTGAATGAGCTACCTTTTTTTTTCTGGTGTACGCAAGCAGTGTAAGAATAGGTTGTTATTAGACTGTATCACATAATACAATTCTTTTCATTCAAACCACAATATAATTGAAATACTATGTAGTCTGAGATCTGTGGAATTAGATACTACTTTGATCTTGTTTTCCTCACATCTAGATACAGAGAAATCACTTTATATGGTTCAGGCAAAATTCACTTGTTTTTGCCCAAAGTCTTAAATATTAGATTTAACATTTTAATAAATAAATAAAGATAAACATCAGACTGAAATATAAATATAAATGTGATATATATATATTCTCTTAACAAATTAATTAAACTGTGAATGTTCTTAAGTATTATACCGCTAGCGTGCACAGTTGTGTGCATGTATAGTATGTATAAATCTATGGTAGCACACAGACATCATTACTCACTCCCTCAGTGTACTCATTAATAAGGCTGTACTTTTTGAGGGCTGACTGAATTGTGTGCATAGCGCTTGGCATCAAAACTGAAAAGCTGAAGGTTGGTGCTGAATGCTAGGTCAAGATAGATCTCCTATGTAGTTGTTCTTTGATCACATATATATTATATATTTAGACAGAAATTCTTGTTCACCGGTTAATTTAATCATTAAACACTGATACCCTTGAGGAAACTTTGCTGGTCTGGTCCACTCAACTCTAGAGAATGTAAGTAAAAAAATATATAAATATAAAATTGTGTTTTGCTGGTTGTGTGTACTTTTTGAAGAAGAACCTGAATAAAACAGTATATTTTCTTAGATGAAGGCTGAAGAATGTATTCTCAAAGAAAAAATGGGTTCGGTGTGGTTTTTGGAGGCATTTATGTGGTATGGGCCTCCATCTAATAAAATGACAAAAAGACTAATAATAGAATAATAGAGGTGTGCCTTGCACATAGGGCTGTTGACCCTATCTGGGCAGACAGCTCAATCCTGACACCAAAATTGCATTGCGTCGCTGGATTGCCAGTGACACATCTAACCTACTGCCCCTTTCGACCCACTGCAGCGAATGGTGAATCACCAAAACGCTGAACTGGTGCAGGCAAAGGAAAAAACATCACAGCACCTCAGAAAAATGCTACAAACGGAATTCACAATGTCCAGAAATGTAGCACAAAAGCACAGTATACTGTAGATAAATCTGATCATTTGTAATACGTTCACATACAGCCTGAGTCTGTCAGTTTTTTCCCCCCTGCATTTATACTGAGCAGATAGGAAGACATGAATGATTTTAATAAGGCTCTTAACATGAGGAGAGGGATAAAATGTAAGTACTGAACGTGTCAGTTTTATTAGATGGAACCAGAGGAAGCCTCGCTGGGTGGGGTGGGCGAGTAAAAGACACATAGAAGAAAGGAACTAAACTGACGAGTGCTGCATGGAAATGGAAGTGAAACCTATTTACTTAAGTTGTTGAAAACTAGGGTGATGAAGCCTGACAGAGGCTGTTCTGGCACCAGGGAATTCAGCATAGGTGATGTGGAAAAGAGCAGTGGTCTGAGTTACACTCTGCAAATGAATAATCCAGCAGCCTCACAGAATCCCGGCGCTCTTAAACAGGCCACCGTCAAAGGAAGGAGCCTGAGGGGACAGCTGGAGCCTGAAGTTGTCTTTTTTTATTGACCTCGTCGCACACCGAGGCAGCAGAAGACCGAGATATAGAGGTGTGAGTGAGTCTGTGTGTGTGTGTGGTGAGTGCATGTGCGCACAGGTGTTTCTTCATTGCTCTGTGATGTTTAAGTGAGAGTGTGGGGGAGCTCTAAAATGTTTTTTGTTTTTTTAATGCAGTATTGTTGCATCTTCTTGCTGTATGTCTGAAGGTGCTGACAGTTTCCGACTCTCCTTAGCTGAGCCCTTGACTTGAAGGGCTCATACTCCACATTTCCCTTTTAGCAGTCCATCACTGCAGCTGAACACCCACGGCGCCTCTCTCAGTGCTCCTGCCTCCCCGCTTGCAGCCATTGATAGATTGACTGATCTGAGTCTATGAAAAATCAATAGGACAGCACATCGAGTGCTCTTCGCATCGGTTTTTCATGGACCGTAGTTTCAAGTAGCAGGCTTTTCATTCCTTGTGCCCTTTCATGAATCACTGACAACAGGTGGAAACAAAGTCCTGTAGAAGCACAAGCGTGCTATTAACATAAATGAGTGGAGTAGGAGGAAGAGAGAGACTTTGTTTTTTGCATAACAGAGTCAAGTGCATGTTGTGTGTGCTATTCGCTTCAGCTCAGAATTGCTTTAAAAAATTGATGGCATAGCAATCAAGGCGACATGCCGCCTCCAGGCATAAACTAAAGGCCAACAGCGCTCAGGTTGTGTTTAACCAGCACGACACCTTAGAATATTAAACACTGTGACATACTCAATCTTTCACAAAATTTCCGGTTGAAATGAGGTTTTTTTCTATTTTTAAATTCACTCTCCCGCAATTTTTTTGTTGTTGTCTTTCTCCTCATTTGCATAATGCCATGCTTCATTGCCTAAGCTCTTTGTCAGACGCACTCACCATGGTGGCACGTTGCTCCTTTAGATGTCTGTTTACTCTACCCGTCTCCCGACGGCTTGGAAATTAACCCAGTTTGATCTCAGTCCTTTGCTTTCTGCTGAAGTTGTTTTCATACATCATCAAGTCTTCTCCTGCTTTTCCTCATGGCAAGAGGAAGAGGCCCCTTGTGGTCCCAGTTTTAGCAAACACTCTGTTTACCAATGCATCTAAATCTGTGTTCGTCTATTCATCATCCTCTCTCTTCTTTTTTTCTCCTCTCAGTCGCTCGCTCGCTCTCTTTATTTCTTGCTCAACGAATAGAAAAAGCAGCATTACATGGAGAGATGCCTAGCTTCTCTCACCAGTCTGTAATCTCAGAGCGGGTTAACCGCATGGTTACTAATATCACCAATCAAAGGAGAAACCAGCCCCACTGCTGTGCTGGATCACTGCTAAAAGCAATGGATTCAACTCTCCCTTGACTCCATGAATATGCATTGCTCCGGTGAAGCATAGTTATTGTTGGGTGTTTACTAATTTGGTCAGCACATTTCTCCAACCAAGAGAGGGGTAGAGACTGAAGAATCAGCCCAGTGGGATACATCTTAAATTAAAAAGGCATGAAGTAATCTGAAAAATGTAAAAGTTCTTTCTCACACACACTCTCCCTCACATGCAAGGTCTTTTTTTTTTTTTTTTTTTTTATCTGTCCCAGTCTCCAGAATCTTTGGTGTGTGTGTGTGTGTGTGTGTGTGTGTGTGTGTGTGTGTGTGTGTGTGGTTTTTGATAAGCCTGCTCTGTCCCTTATCTTTTCTCTGAAAAATCACACCACAGAGATAAATTATATCAGGAATGCTGCTTTGTCCACATTTTTTCTGTCCACGGCAAATTTCTAGTCTAATCTGACTCTAGACCCATTGCATCAATGCATAAGATATACAGTGTAGATCCACCATGTTTTATTCAGGCATAGAATCACATAGGATGATACCATCATTGATTAGAATTACAAGGCAGTAGTCATTTACTGTGACAGAACTGTTTGAATTTAGTTTTATGTTAATTTTAGCCAAAGGTCATGCATCAGTAGGGGCTCCCTTTGTGTCTGGTGTGACGCATGCCTTTTGTAGCCATTCCCGACTTTGTTTTTCCACCTTCTTCACTCATGTATTCTCTTTTTTCTCTCCTGCCTCACTTATATTTCCCTCCTATCTTTCATATTCCATGTGTTCTACTCTCCCGGAATAGGAATAGGTCTGGCACAACACGATTCAGACTAAGGTCTTTGTGCTTTCCCCGCAACTGCTATAAGAACTCTTATTTATGTTTATTCAAGAACATTTATTCAATGGCCCAAATTGGTTTTCACACCTTTCATGCTCCCTCTGTCTTGTTACTTTACCACTACCGGAGGGATGGTCGTCATAGGCATTTTGTTAAAGAGTTGCTATTCAGCCACATAATTAGCAAAAACAGTTTTGTGGCTCGGCTTTCCCCAAGACAACAAATCCCCTGAGGTGGGTAATGCAGACGAGGCGGGCAACACACAGGATCGGCGCTAAGATGCAAACCAATAATTACCCTTCGTTTGAAAACACTCAATTAGCCTCTATTTCAGAGTAAAATAATGACTTTCTCCCACTAAGCGGAACCCCAGAGTTTCAGCTGTAATTAGTCCAAAATATGGCAGCCCAGTGGCTCAGTGGAGACACAACGGTTTTAATAACTTCACAGCAAATACCGCACCATACCAACGCACAACAACACATTTGCTGTGTATATAAACTGTAAGAGGAATCACCCATTGCTATAGGGATTTTGCACTATGTGTGTTGTGTGAATAAGCAAGATAAATGAAAGTAAAGGGAACATATAAAAGAAAAGGGGCAGAGGAGAAAGGCTCGGTGGGCTGTGTGGCAATCAATGAGCTCTGCTGTGCCTCTGACATTTCTATCTCAGATGTACAACAGAAGCTGCCTCTGAGTGCCTCTCTACTGTACGGAGGAGCAGGAGAGCATTGTGTGCATTGCTCTGTGTGTGTGTGTGTCTCACAGATTTATGTGCCCACGAGCATCCTCCATCCAGACTGATCTCATTAAGTGGCGTATGTATGACACGCCAATTCGTATGGCATTTTGGCGTGTTATCAAGACGCCTAATCGCTTTTTAGCATGTTTATCAACGCAGTTTGGCCTCCATTGACCTACATTACGTGTGAATTATCGCCGTAGCGAGTAGTATGAAAAGACGCAGAGGGGGGTTGGCTGGGCTGTTGGATGGGTAAAAACACAGGACTCTACCCAGGAGAGCAGGGATCGCGTCTCACGTGTGGCCTTTATGAACCTTTTTTATTTTTGTTTATTTTTTTTAAGCCCTCCCCAATGTTCTTTTCCTAAACCCAAAGCGTGTAAAATTGGTCAAAGTCGTGTTTTTTGTCTTTTTTTGTGTTACTAAAGCCTTTCCCAACTTTAAAAAAATAATTGTTGTCGTTGTTCTCACGATAACACGACACGTGGTGGGTATGTTTACATCTGCTGTATACAGCGTAGACATACATGTGGATAGCTCAAAATGCGTACAGATAGCACGCCTTTTGGCTTTAGGAAAGTTGCGTGTATGTTTACGCAAAGTCATCATGCCATGTTGCCTCCATCAAGGTTAGTGGAATCATACATCACAGGCAGTGAATAAAGGTGCTAATCTGTACGGGGGAGTGCACACGCTTGTAAATTCAAAGTTTTTCAAATTACAAGCTGGAAATTCTTGACATTTACATCTGATGAACCCCATTTAGACAGTTCTCAGTTCATACGTTATTTTATTTTAAAAGCGGTCAAAGAATTTAAGTTCCGCGCACGGCTGTATCGGGGATTCCAAGAAGGAGCACACGGAGAGGAATATTTTTCCATGCTAAATACTAAATACCATAATAACACAGATTAGGGGGACCAGATGAGAATGGATGAAATTCGCAACAGGGGAGTTGGGGTTAATAAAGCAGCGCCCGTTAGCTGTGATATAATCACAACATACCACGGGCTGTTGAGTTATTGCTTAACAAAACTTTAAAATGAAACTTTATTCTTAATTCGTCACACAATTTAGAGTGAATTACTATTATTGCTGTGTCTCTAACTAACTAGTTAGTGTTTTATCCCTGAAAGATGGGGCTGATTGACGGCAGTTCCAATAAGGTGGATTTGCCTCTGTGCACTTTTCTCAAGCTTAGGGGAATACATTTAATGTGAAAGTCTGTCACAGTCAATATCAGTGTAGTGGACCTTTAAGCTCCCATGCTGAATACTGAATATTTGTATTCAGTACCCATGCTGAATGCACACACACACACACACACACACACACACACACTTGATAAAGTGCATTAGTCTGCTTGAATCCACACATACTCTCATTCTCTGCTGCCTCTACACCACCACATTTCTGAACATTGGAATTATTTTGAGTCTCTGTGCAGAATTTCAGTGCGGTGATAAGAAAAATTATATTTTACTATGTACCTTTTCCATCGCCTATCACTTGTGACAACCACAGCGCGTCTGGCACAGAACAAATTCTCAGGCACATTTCTCAACAAGTGCGGTTCGTAATTTTATCTTCACTAGTCTGATGAGAATGAAAAGAAAACTTTCCCTCATTTCAAGTCAGTATGTGACATTGGAGAGTTGCCTAAACACATGTATGCACACACACTGCATTGTGAAATAACATCAGGTTACAGCCCAGTGAAAGCTTGCTACATTTTTGTTTTCGGCACCACTGATCTGAAGCCAATCCCCCGTGGCCAATATTGACTTAACAACTGCGGCGGGTGGGGTGGCTAGAGACCAAGGCAGTCACCATAGAAGAGCCCAGGACAGGACACAGCAGAATATGGGATGTAGGAGACACACCATGACATTGCTTTCAGTCACCTTGAAGTGTAAAAGCCACTCTGACTGATAATGTCGTCAGCAGATGGCTTGAATTCCCAGGTTGAGTGTAGCAAAATGTACTGTGACCTTTTCTGTGGAAGATGCTGTTGTAAACTGTGTCTTTTAACTTTAAGTGCCCAACAGTGAGTGGTAGGTAGAGAAAATAGGCTAGGTAAAGGATTATTAGTGGGAAAATAAGTGTGCTGAAGAAATGTTGATGCCTCTTTGATGCTTCACACAGCTCTCGGACTGATGAAAATCTTTTGATAAGCGATCTTACCGTCAGTTGCATTCGGTCTCTCAGCCAACACGTAGACTCCCACATCTGTGGAGAGAGTGCACTGTGCACTCGCACTTGTAAGTTCAAAGTTGTTCAAATTACAACCTTGAAGTTCTTGGCATTTACATCAGATTAACCCAATTTAGACAGTTCTCAATTGATAAATTATTTTATTTTAAAAACAGTCAGAGAATTCAAGTTCCTCTCATGGCCCTACACAGGATTCCAACTAAGAGCAGACAGAGAGGAGAATTTTCCATGCTAAATACTAAATACCATAATAACACAGATTAGGGGGACCAAATTCTTTCCTGCAGACTTTGGAAAAGGCTTTGTTTGGATCTCGTAAGACAGCAATGGTCCATGGTTATTTCCCAACCCACTCCTCCCGGTACCTGGAGTTAATGTTTTTGCTTTTTGGCTGGATGTTCACCAGGTCCTGGGACACCGGCTCCATGTCAGCAACGGATGGTTTCATTTCCCCCTGTATATGTTCTAATTCAACAACAACATAGCTACGTGTCGCCGCTAATGCATAGTTATGCGGCACTATGGGTAATGGACACAGCTAAAAGAATCTACAACAGGCATAGTTCATGTAGGCTATGGATATAGCAGTGCCAGTCTGTGGGCAACACCAACTAAATGTTTCACAACAATCAGTATTTAAAGTTTTATTAGGCTATGACTAATCAATGCTCTGCCCCGGAATAAAATAAGAAACACAGATTAAAGAGGGTGCAGTCTTGGAGTCCATGCCTGCAGACTCAGAGAGGGCTGTCCCATTGTGGAAGCTATAGCTGCATCAGGGGCTTTTGTGAAGTATTGTAGTCTTTTAGTGCTGCATTTCAGTGGCCAGTTTCTGAGTGAATTCACCGAAAATGAATTAGTGCTTTACTGGTGATCAGCTAGGAAATGATTAAATATTTAATAATATAATATTATTATAGAACGCGGTCTCTGTAGGCAGCCCAGGCTCCACCAACGCCAACAAAAACAAACTGTGCCAACCTGCACCACCAAACGTAACAGTCTTCCAGCGTTCCAGCCAATAACCGACCAGAAGGATTTGGGGGTTGGGGTTGGGGGGATTAGTGCGCGGAAGCACGGAAGGGAGGGAGAGGGGACGGGATGAGGAGGAGGGAGGGGCGAGCTAGCCTCGTTTTGTTTGAAAATACTTTGAACGTCAACAAGAGGTGCCATCACCCAACATCGCTTAGAGCACCTTTAAAAGCTTAAAGAAAAGGGTAACAAAAATATGTACTTCTTATGTGTTGTCAGGGCTTTGAATCGGTGAAAAACAGTTCAACAAAATGTCATAACTCATGCTGCTGATATCTGGTTTAACAAGTTCATGAAAATGATTTATTCTCCGTCAAATTCTGATTCTCAGCAAAAAAAAAAAACAGACCTCAGCAGCATCTCACTCACGTATGGCTTTGGAGCTCAGGTATTTCAAAGAGGGGGCAAAAAAGGATTTTACTATTACTATTATATCTTTAAAAAAAAAACATTACAAGGGCTACTTTCACTGGATTTTACAAGGACATTTTACTGTCCTATCACGATCTACTGTTTTCACTATCTAAGAAACATAAACTTTAGTGAAATACTTCAGCATTCAGTTTGCAAAGCCATTCATAAATGACCATCTTACTCGTAAGAGGTTATCAGCTTTTTTTGGCTTGTCCTTGATTTATGACATGTTGTTAACAGACCCAAATGGAATCTGCAGATTTTTTATTTTTTAAAGCTTTTCAGCTGTGGTCCAGAATGAAAAATCTGCTAAATTTAGCAGACAGTTTTCTCTGCTTGGGGTGGAGATGTGTTATCATTCAGAGTTTTATTTTGTTCATTTATTTAAATTTGTTTAAAATCTACAGAAAATCTGCGTCTGCAGATTCCGTGTGGCCCTGGTTATATGTTATGAACGAAAACCTTTGGGAAAGTCTTATAAACACAACACAGTTTTCTCATATGGTTGACGTTCATTTTCATAAATATAACGTGTAGATATTTAGAGATCACAGCGAGAGCTGTACTGTATAATATAAGTACATACTAAACCCTTTGCAAGTGGAATAAGCTTATATTAATTAATTTAGATTTACAGGACTTTGAGCTGAAACAATTAGTCGATTTATTCATATCCTCGTATACTGAATATCTTTTGGACTGTTGGTCAGACAATTTAAGCAATGTAAAGACGACACCTTGGGCATTCTTCAATATTTTCTGACTATATAGGCTAGACTTACCAATTAATCGACAAACAGTCGGTAGGTTAATTGATAATGATTAGAATTGTTCGTTGCAGCCATACTTTCCTAGATTACAAGTTTTATCGATGAGCTTTTAGTCCTATACAGCACACGTCTGTTAAAAGATTTATCTCAAGGCTACAGAAAGGTATAAAATGGAGATGAGTGCAAAACAATGTAACACATGAGATGTGAGTGTAAAGGGCAGTATTCCTCCAAAGCAGACTCGGAGCATCGTGGCAAGGTGACTAATGACCCACAGTGCTCTCAATTATTACAGCTGGCACACACACACACACACACACACACACACACACACACCATACGATTCGTTCGGGTTCAGACTGTAGATGGGCATGACTCAGGCGCACTCG